>NW_007787822.1:0-2425 GCF_000696425.1 Galeopterus variegatus
CACACTTTGTCACATTAAAATAAAAAAATTAGTCTATCCAAGCAAATAAATTTTGCTTGTGTTTTTTTAATCTTTTAAAGTCACAAATTCCACCAAAATCAGTTAACTTTTCCCTGAGTACATCCAGGTAATTGCCAATTGCCCACGTCTTATATGCGCTGTTCTCAGGATTTGATGCAAAGATCTAAAACAACTACATCTTGTTATAAGAATGGGTGCAAATATTTCTACTCAAATGTAAGGTAAAATATAGCTGGCTTGTAAGGATGAGATAAGCTGCAACATACTTTTCTGTACGCACTTCTTGAGCAAGGTGGTATTTCAAACTCTCCAGCAGATGGGGAAAAAAACATGAGGACAGCTTGTTAGAAAAAGACCCAGACTGTTAAGTCCATCACAGCTCCCTTTTTCTTTCCTCATTAATTCCCTGATCCTTATTCCATTGTATAACTTAACAACTATCTCTATAGGCAAAAAATGTATCTAGTTCTCACTGTCACTCTTTAGAGGGTTGTGCAGTTCTTGAGGCATAAGCCAAGAGGTTTTCCCTAAATGAGAAGCCAGCAGGAAACGTTCACCTGCTCGGCAGGCGAGCGACACTTTTCAGTGAATCTCAATGAACTCAGTACAACTGCTCTTTTGTTTTAATGTTTGATGTTACAGGTAGACAAGATATTTCACTCCTGTGAGTACTACAGGTGGAACTACCTCATTCAAACAGAAACATATCATCAACGATTAAAAGAAAAGGATGAAAGAAGAAATATGACTATACAAAGAAGGAAAATGTGTTCTCTTTAGTTTTTACCTAGATAGAATATTAGTTACCTGAATCAGACTCACTGAGATGTGCACTAAATCTGTTTCTGTACTCCCATTTCATTCTTGTTGAGACTAAGCCAGTGGTGTTTCCATGGAGTTGCCTCACACTGTTCACTTAGGGTTTCCTTTCTAATTAATGATTAATGCCACTTCTTAATTACAGACAGTAGCAGGTTCAATAACATAAAGGATAGCCAGAAACTTTGAATTCCTATGGCTTTCTTTTCAGTCTGTTACTAATTTCTGGTGCTAATATGCAACATTACATTCTCCTCATCTATCACAGGGAACAAAATTCTTAAAAGGAAAAAGGGGACTTCCGGAAAGGAAAATCTTGGGTCACATTTGATGGTTTGTATGCCAGACCCAGCCCACAGACATACTTTTGCTGGTAAATGCTTTTAAAAGGTTTGGGTTACTATAGTAATATTTAAGGGGTGTTAAAAAGTTATGACTTGAAATTTCTCTTGAAAAACTTAAAAATCTGATAGCATCAGACTAGAACACATGCACGGCAAATGTGCCCAAGGAGCTGCTGCTTTCTTGAGACGGAGTTTACCAGAGACTCCATGGTGCTCTCTTGTCTTATCCATCCCACTTCTCACTCATTTACTTCACTTACATGGCCTCTGTTAACCTTCCATTTTAAGATGCTTACCTCTGATTATCAAAATCCTTTATTATCAAGTCAGCTAAAACCAAACAAGTAAAAAGATTGTGCAGGCCACTCTGTTGCTGCTACAGGAGATACACAGAACAATATGATTATATCTGTTCTCAAGAAGCATATAATCTAAAAATGATGATTAAATATACTCCAAAGATAATATAAGTAGAACTGTATACTAGTGAAGCTCACAATGTCATAGGATACTTTTGATGGTTTGGACATCAGAGAGTGGGGACGATAAGCGGTAAAGTCCATAAACTACTTGTCAAAGGATTTTTCTAGAGCAGCTCTGTCCAGGAGGCATATAATGCAAACTACAAATGTAACCTAAAAATTTCTAGTAGCCACAGTAAAACAAGAAAAAGAAATACTGGAAATTAATTTTAACAATAAATTTTATTTAACCCAAGACATCCAAAATATTATCATTTAGCCAGTAATCTACATAAAACTGTTAATGAGATATTACGCATTCTGTTTTTCATACTAAGACATTGAAATCTAGTATGTATGTTTACTTATGACACCTCTCAGTTCAGACTAGTCACATTTCCAGTGCTTAGTAACTTTAGAAGAACATTTCCATAATTGCAGAAAGTTCTATTGACAGTATAGTTCTGGAATGCATTCCAAGTGAAGGAAACCACAAAAATGCAGATGCACCAGATATATAGAAGCCCAAGTCATTTTCTAAAAATATTATGACCATTTCAATTTGATTGCTAGTCATATGTGTAAAAAAATAGGCATAGGTCAGATGCTTGGTAAATTAGCCAATAGATTTTTGGCTGCATAAGTAACAAAAATAATTCAAACTAGCTTAAACAATGCATATTATTGATACTGAATAATAGATAAACCAAAAAAATTAAATTCCTAAGAAAATTTGCTGATCTACTAGTGATACACACACACACACACACACACACACAC
>NW_007787823.1:0-2424 GCF_000696425.1 Galeopterus variegatus
TTGAGAATTAAATAGATGTAGCTAATGTTTACATATATGTAAACATTGTGTGGTATGTGTAATAAAATAAATTTGTGTGCTAGTAAGGATTCTCTAAGAGAAACAGATCCAATAGGAGATTACATACACATGGGGGGTCTTCAAAAAGTTTATGGAAAGATTGGTTTTCTCTTTTAATTTCATTTATCTTTTTTATTTTTACTGTGTAAGGAAAGTTTATTCATTTCTGTAGCTGTTGTAACAAATTACCTCCTATGGCTTAAAACAACAGAAATGTATTCTCTCACAGTTCTATAGGCCAGAAATTCAATATCAATGAATTGAATTTTCCTCCAGAAGTTAGGGGAGATTTTATTCCTTCTTTTAGTTTCATTGTTCCTTGGCTTGTGGCTTCATTCCAATCTCTGCCTCGATTTTCACATGGCCTTCCCTTCTGTGTGTCTTTTTCTCTTCCTCTTTCTCAAAAGGACACTTGTGATCCCCTCATCTGAAAATTCTTAACTTAATTACATCTGCAAAGACCCTTTTTCCAAATAAGGTAATATTTACAATTTCCAGGGATTAGGACTTGATATCTTTCAGTGGACATTATTCAGCCCATTTTAGTAGATATGTCAGTCAGAGCATTTGCTTCCAAGCAACAAGATTTGATCCTGGTTATCTTAGAAAAGCAGGAATCTATTGCAGAATGATATTGAAGATTCACAATTGACTGACATCATGAAGGTCAGCTTTGGAAAATGGTAAAGAGCAAAGGAGTGAGTGTTGAGAGGCCAGGCAATACGTACATTCTGCCCCAGGACAATGTCACTGTGAATAAATTGTCACCAAACTTTCGCCTTTGAATTCTTTAATCAAGGTTCAAAGTCCTGGGGAAGGGCAGATGGATGGTTGGCTAAGCCTAGGTCACAATGTCAATTCTCTGGTCCTCTAGGGCAGAGAGACTGGGGCCCTACCTGAGTATTCCAAAATTTAAGAAAATATATTGAACAGTTAAAAAAAAAAAAAGAAAAAGAAAAATTGGAAGTGTCCACTATGAAGAATAACTAGAACAACTATATTCAATTAAAAAGATAAAGAAACTGATAATCAATTCAGTAAGTGTTGGAAATAGTATCAAATCCCAGCATTGCCTAACTCCATAGTCTAAAGTCTCTTCACTTAATGAGGCTGCCTTTTGATATACCACTTAATTTACAGAAAAATTTTGGAGTAATACATTATCAATTATATATACTTTCCCTAATTTGCAGAATAAACAGATGTAAAAAATTCAAGAAACAGGCTTGAATGAGAATTAGGCCCTCTCCTCTCATGGAGTATAAAAACATTCACACTTCATTTTTCCAATAAATATTAAACAGTACCCTTTCAAATCACATTCTGAAAATTATTTTTTCTCAATAATGCTGTCATTATTCAAAGCAATTTTGGAACTCATTTTTTTATTAAAACATAATTGATTATACATATCTGCAGGTTACAGTGTTAAATATCAATATCTTTGTGTATAGAGTTGTGATGCTTATATCAGGTTAATTAGCATATTCAACATTACACAGTATAATAATTTTTTGTGGCCCTATACCAATTTCTCACTACCCCTCCCCCCACCCCCTTTCCCACCTCAGGTGACCTCAGTTCTGTTCTGTCCTTTTGAAAGTTCAACAAATTATTGTATTGTTGTATCTTTCTTTTTTTCTTTTTATATTTATTTGTTTACTTTTTTAGTTCCAACCTATGAGTGAGGACATGCAGTATGTTCCTGTGCTTTCCTTATTTCACTTAATTTTCTCTAATTTCATCCATGTTGCTGCAAATGGCAGAATTTCACTCTTTTTTATGGCTGAGTAGTATTCCATTGTGTATCTGTACCACTTTTTCCTTCTCTAGTCATCCATTGATGGACATTTAGGTTCACTGCAATACTTGGCTATTATAAATAGAGCTACGATAAACAGGGGAGAGCAGGTATCCCTTTGACATGATGATTTCCATCCATTTGGGTATTGGTTCCAGCAGCGGGATTATTGGACCATATGGTAACTCTATCTGTAGTTGTTTGAGGAAACTCCATACTGTTTTCCATAATGGGTGCACTAATTTACAGTCCACCAATGGTACAGGAGAGTTCCCCTTTCTCTGTATCCTCCCCAGCATTTGTTATTCTCTATCTTATTGATAATGGATGGTCTAACTGGGGTGAGATGGTATCTCAGTGTGGTTTTGATTTGCATTTCCCTGATGCTTAGTGATGTCGAGCATTTTTTCATGTCTGTTGGCCATTTGTATATCTTCCTTTGAGAAATGCCTATTCAGCTCCTTTGCCCATTTTTTAACCAGGTTACTTGTTTTCTTTGTTTTTTGTTTTTTACTGTTAAGTTGTTTGAGTTCCTTGTATATTCTGGATATTAATCCTTTGTT
>NW_007787824.1:0-2424 GCF_000696425.1 Galeopterus variegatus
CTCATGACCCCACCCTAAACCTAGCAGGCACTTTTAGATCTAGCTGGCTTTTATTTTTTTTTTATTAAATTCCATCCTGTTGTGTTCCATCAATCATTAAAGCTTGTTAAAATAGTTTTTCATCTGTCTGTGTTATCCCTCCTTATGATACATTAACATGTATGAGGACCATTGCTTCCATGTCCACTGCCAAGTCATTTGTGGCTTCAAGTGTTTCTAAAGTCATGTAGCAAATCACACACTCTGACTACCTGCTTGTGATTTCTGAAGAATAAGATTGCTGGAGAGTCAAGCTCCTGAGGGGGAAAAAAAAAAGAAAGAAAAAACAGCTTGGCATTTGTCTTTTAATCCGGATCCACAAAGTGATGCTTCAGGCATCCTAGGGTGACCAGCGGGCACCCCACCACCCCTGAGGTTGAGTGATTCTGTGCAAATCCTCAAACCTCAGGGGCTTCAAGAGCTATATTTTTGTATTAAGCATTTTATCTCATATGAAAGTGCTGCAGTATATTCAGAGATGTTAACCTCTTCAAAGGGGTTATTTTATCTAACAGTACACTTTGAAAGCTACCTGTAGTTGCCTGGAGCAGGTGGTCTCCAAATGCAGATTCAAAATGCAATGTTCCTATAGGAAATCAAGTTAGAGTTCTGAAAATGTAGCCTTTTATGCAGGAGGTCTTTCAACACAGATGATTGCTTAAGCAAGTTTCACTGCAGTATAGCTAAACCAAAATATGTCTTACCTTTGCCCAAACTTCAATTGGACCATAGGATGATATTTAAACATGCTGGAATATGCCTTTTTCATCTGGACAGGACTGGGATTTAAAAACATGAAGACAGCAATATTTTTAAGATATTGCTCTTGTCAAGTTCATTGATGATTTCTAGATTGCAAAATTCGATAGTCAGTCCTCAGTCCTTATCTTACTTGAGCTCTCAGTAACAGTTAACACGACTGAACACATCCTCCTCCTGAAAACTCACTCCTCATTAGGCTTATGGGGCATCCCGGTCCCGTAGTCCTCCTCTTGTCTCACTAGCTGCTCTTTCATCATCTCCTTCACCCCCAGTTGTCCACTGCCGGAGGGCTCAGATCTTGAGCCTCTTGTTTTCTCCCCGAATTTGCTCTCATGGTGATCTCCTCTGGTCTTGTGGCTTTAAGTACCTTATGTGTACTGACAGATCCCAAGTTATTATAGCTAGCCCACAACGTTCTGGTTTTCTTTAGTTTATTTTTTCCAACTTGGAAAATCATGAACTTTTTAAACCAAGTTCCTAAATTGGTTACCCTCCCCCCACTTTCCCCAGTTTCTTATACCCCCACACTATTTGAAACTATTTAACCCTCATGAAAATGTTTGGCTTCAAAAGATTACTTTGTAGGGAGGGAGTTCTATAAAATCTCTTCTTTCTGAAAATTGTTAGTATAAATTTAAGGAAAATTATATTTTTCATATCACCTCTTAGTCATAAAATTAAATAATTCTGCATTTGCTGTTATCTCTGAGGAATGTTTTTCTGGAGAGTTTATTCCCATTACAAAAGATGCTTAGAAGCAGTAGTAAACACATGGAGTTTTCCTGACGTTGTACATGTATATTCAAGAGGGTGAGACACACTAAAAAGCACAAAGGCAAACTTTATTCAGTTCATGATTCTGGCTCAGTGTTTCCCAACCATGGTACGCATTGCAGTGAACAAGCAGACTGGATAAAGGATTTAGTTGACAGAAGACATAGAGATTTCATAATATTTTAAAGTTGATCTTTTTAATAAATCATCTAATCTCTTAATAAGGAGAGTTCTGAAAAGGCTATCTCTAAGCTTAGTTCCCAGAACTGTCTGTAAAGTTATTTCAACATATCTTGTGTTGGCTCTGTACAAAAACATGGAGCTTCCAAACTATTATTCAGAATAAATGCATATTGCCCTCTGGAGAATATTTGATTTATAGAAGCAATTTACTTATGTTTTAGCTTCAGCCATGCACCTAGACTTTGAGAATCTTGTTGTCTTAGAATTACAGTTTCTTAGGTAGAGAAAGGGCTTTATTCCATGACTGATTTTTTTACGCGATTGTGCCTGCCAAGTGCAGTGGCCCAAACCTCTGATTAAAGACTGAACACATCCTCCTCCTGAAAACTCACTCCTCATTAGGCTTATGGGGCATCCCGGTCCGGGAGTCCTCCTCTTGTCTCACTAGCTGCTCTTTCATCATCTCCTTCACCCCCAGTTGTCCACTGCCGGAAGGCTCAGATCTTGAGCCTCTTGTTTTCTCCCCGAATTTGCTCTCATGGTGATCTCCTCTGGTCTTGTGGCTTTAAGTACCTTATGTATACTGACAGATCCCAAGTTATTAGAGCTAGCCCACAACGTCTCCCCTGAGCCTCCGTATCAACTGCCTGCTAGTCGACATCCACT
>NW_007787825.1:0-2424 GCF_000696425.1 Galeopterus variegatus
GAAGTGACACCTGCCTTCAGGGACTGGCTGAGCTGCGGAAAAGGGGCCCACAATCTCAGGGGCCATGTTTCTGCCGGGCCATGCATGTACTCACCACTACCCACCTGCCCCACCTGCCCAGGCCGTCTCTCGTCTGTCTGGCTTCCCTTCCTAAAACCCAGGAGGAAAGAGCCGGAAAGGATCTGTCCTCATTCAGCTGCTGTATTTTACAGGGAAAAATATGAAGTTCAAAGAAAGCAAATGACTTGTCCAAGTTAGTGAATCCGAAATCAAACCCAGGTCTCCCACCAACAGGTTCATCGTACTACCTGGGCCAAGCTATGGTCTGGCCTCTCAGCCTCTGCCTGCAGCCCCCACTGAAATACCCTCTGCACTGCCCCACCCTGGCTTTCCCCCGTTGCTTCCTTGGGGGTCACATTCTGTGTCATCTGCCCCCCAACAGAGGGTGACTTTGCCTCCTGATCTCCTGGCTGTTGCTTCTTGCCTCCTGGCCACATCCCCACAGGAAAAGCGCCCTTCCCTCCACCTTCCCCGGCTGGAGAAATGCCTGGGCTAGGACCAAGGCCCTGTTGCTAGCAGTGAGCAGGATGCTGGGGGCTGCTGAGGCACTTGCCTGAGTCGTGGTCACAGGAGCTGGACAGTCCAGTGAGTGAGGGGCTCTCAACTGTGAGTTGGGATCTCGACCACTCACGTGGTCATCTTTAGGAAGCATAAGATCTGGATGCGGTCACCCATGAGATGCTTCTGAGCTGAAACTGAGTGTCACCATCTGGAGTGCCATGCACTGCTCCCACCTCCAACCTCTGTTTCCCTGCAGGAACCACCCTACTCATCCCCCTGACTGCTGAGGTCGCCCTGGAAGGCCTGAGCCCCAACTAGGGCCTGTGCTGGCTGTGGTGCTGGGTGCAGGCCACTGGCCTGGAAGCTAGGCCCCCGAGTGCCACCCATTGGCCCACCTTGCCTATGCATCCCTTCCCATCCCTCCTCCAGCCCTCTAGTCCCCCTTCCTTTATCCCACGCTCCCTCCTTCCTTCCTTGCCCGCAGGGTCTGCTTTCCCAGGCGCCTCCCTTCTATCCCTCTCCTGGCCCCTTTCCCCCCAGCCCAGGCACCTCCTCTTTCTTGCCAACCTTTCCAGTGGTCCCTGTCGTGTTTCCCTGTATCCCTGCCCTAGCTCTCTCCCTGCACCTAAACCCCTTCCATCCATCTTTGAGCTCTGCCTCCCCACAGTACCTGCACAGGCCCACTTGTTTTCATGTAAAAACGTTCCTCCTTCTGTGCCTCCCAGACCCACCTCCTCCTGAGGGTGCTCAACGTTCCCTTCCAATCCAGCAAGACCCCATTTATACCTTTTGGGGCCCCAGTCCTTGAGGGCCCCCACCTACTCTCACCCCTGTCTGCCCTTGTAGGGTGCCTGATTGGTTTTCAGCGGTGCTAGTTGAGGAATGAGGTGATCGGGAAGGGCAGCTACAGCTCCGTGCTCCCCTGGCCCTGCTGGGCTCTCTTTGTTCCCCTGATTACGAGCCACACGAGAGGGGTCAGAGGAGAGAGAGAGAGAGCTGTGGAAGAGATGTTGAAAGAACTCCAGGGTACGTGAGAGGGTCCTCTTCTCTGCTCAGAGTATGTGAAAGCCCTATTCTGTCAGTGTCTCCCTCTTCTTCTTAAAATTCTCTTATTTTCAGAGCTTTGCAGATTTAATTGACTAGAAATGGGGGTTACTCCACACTCTTCCATCTGCAGATATCACTGGGGTTAACCTGCCTCCTACCCCAGATTACAAAGCAATTTTTCATTGGACCCAGGTTGTTGATTCAGGATAATTAATTCTGACCGGCATGGCCTTGCATACATTTACATGTCATTTCTCAGGGAAACTCAGAAACATTATGTGCAAGTCTCCTCCACCTCCCAGCTGCAGGAGAGAGGACACTGGGCTCTAAACCTCAGATGACTTAGTAACTCTCTCTCCTAAACTGCGAAACCAGAACCATCCATGGCCCCAGCTCGCACCTCTTCTACCCACCATCAAAGAGAAGGATTTGTGGGGTGGCCCCAGCTCTGTCCCCACCAGCATTAGCTGGCCTTCTATGTCTGGGTCAAGTCCAGGCATAGACTTGTGGGCCCCTGAAGATCTCACTGGGAAGGGGCAAGCTGTGAATCTGGGGCCAGAGCTCTGCCCAAAGCAGTTTCTGATCCCGGCCCCAAAGTGCTAGCCCGGGAGTTCCTGCCTTCCAAACTGTGTCACAAGAGATAATCCCCCAGATTATGTGGGTGGCAGAGGGCCCTGAGGGCACAGTCAGCACAATGACCATATCCAGGACCCAGCTGGGCAGCAGGAGCCCAGAAGCCTGAGGAAGAAGAAACCTGAGGCTGCATGGGGCTGGAGGACCTGCGGATGGAGAGTAAAGAAGGGGCTGAGCTTAGGG
>NW_007787826.1:0-2424 GCF_000696425.1 Galeopterus variegatus
TACGTGGTGACTTATACATAGTATGATATTCTGTATGGAATCTTCTGAGAACATAGTTAAGGGAGATAGGAAAAGGTTTCTGTACACTTTGGCAATTTGTATATGAGTAGTAAATAAACTAAAAATCCCTAGGGAAGTACTATTTTGGCCCCTGAATTCTTTGCAGAGATTTACACACTGTTTAGGGCATTCTGTGGATGCAAACAAACCATAATTACTTGATAGGATAAATAGGTGGTTAATTTTAGTACTGTGTTGTATTAACGTAAAAACATATTTAATATGAGGAATAGAGAGAAATTTGGATAGTTTAACCTGCCAATCTGAGCTAAAATTACAAAATATCCACAAGTATTAAAACCTATTAAAAGATTACGCATTTCACTGTGATTCTTGGGAAGAAGAAAAAAAAAATCTGAGTGTTTTTTCTTGCACTGATAACATAAGAACTGTAAACATCAACAAACAAAATCTTTTGCTTAAGTAATTCTGTTTACATATCTTTAAGGATAAAAGATTTAATGTATTTCTTAGACTGACTTATAAATCCATATATTGTTGAAAATAAATCTCTCTAAAACTCTGAGTATTTTATTCATTTTAATAGATTTAAATTTAAACACTGATTTGAATTTAATTTCTTTGATTAAGCTTAAGGCACATTAAATATTATATTAATAATGGAAAACCTGAATTTGATTGATTTATTGAGTGGTATTATTACTAAATAAAAATTTACTCATGATTTTGAAAGGAGAGAAATATTTCTTTCAGTTTTTAATGTAAATAGAAGTAAAAGTGATAGGCTTGCTATACATTGTATACACTGTTATAGTATATATCCAAGGAGTTGTAGAAGAGCAGTAAAGTTAGTTCTGATTTGATAACATGCTGACTTGTGAGAATGATAGGAGTCTGTTTTTGACCTAAGTGACCAGGGTCATTTTAATGCAATTAGTTTCCCCTAAGATTGTTCCTAACTTCTGGGAGAATGTGTTTAAATACTAGGAAGATGTTATTATACTTTGGCATTAATATCCAGAATCTCCACATCTTTAAACAGTCCCTGGAGAAGACTGGTTATTTATTTATTCATTCATTTACTTTTCATATTCTTTCTGATAAATTTTTAACCAATTCTCAGGTTTTTATTTTTACGTTCACACTATTTATTCTACTTACAAATGCCTTGTCCCACTTCCTAATCTGTCTCCAATGCCTAGGAGAGGATTCATCCTCTCTCACAAGACCATCCTCTTTTATAAATCTTCCCCAACTGCCCTAAGCAATATAAAATCTTCTCTCCTAGCGTCCAACAGCACATAGTAAAAATGAGCCCCATTTATCTTTAAGCTCATGGCACATGTTATATTTTTATATTCATGCATGTATCTTGTCTTCTAATTACATTGGTAAACTACAATAGTCAGAGATGTCTTATACTTCTTTGATTCCTCAGTGTATATCAACACACCCTCTACAGACCTATAAAAATTCTTTAATAAATGTTTGCTATTGAAAATGAAGTCATCAGAGAAGAAATTTTCCCTCAAGGGATGAAACCATTTATACGTAGGGGGTTTCATGGCATTTAACTAAATAGGACTTATAAATTCTCAACCACACAATCAACTTCATTTGGGTTTCCTTGGCTTCTGACTTGTATTATTTGAGGGCAGTTCAGTATCACTTGAAAGTGTCTAAACACTTGTGCAGTGACTGATCATCAAAGTAAAATTTTCTTCTTCGTTTTCTCCTAGGTAGAGGCAAATTGCAGGTCTGATGTAATTCAGTCTATACACCATTCAAGAAGCAAAGCAAATTAGAAGTCACTGTCTTAACTGAAGAAAAGGTCAATCTTAATGGTAAGTTTCCTTTTATCTTCTTCCCTTACTGCCTTACCTCTTTTCTACTTCTTTTGTCTTCTTTCTCTTCTTCTTCCCTATTTTATTTTTATTTCTTTTTCTGATCTTTTGTTCACTTTATCTTTCACTTTATCTATCACTTTATCTATCGTATCACTTTATTATTCTCTTCCCTTCAAAACTATATAACCAGGGAAAACACAGCATTTGTTTATTCTGTTTAAGTCAAGTTTGCTATGCAATCAGGAAGATTTAGCATTGGAATAGGTCAAAGTGAAGAGTGCCAGAAGAAATGAAGAGATGGAAATAGGAACAAAACATTCATAGGTGTAAAGAATCAGAAAAGACTGAGACAATGAGTGTTGATCAATTCAGTAGATGTGGCAAAAGACTAACTGAAGAGCTATAATCATGATTATATCGAATTTCTTCCAGTATTATCTTAAGCCCAAAGCTGGACTTATGGTTATAATTGTCATGAACATTTATGTATGATCTTGCTTTGCTCTTGCACTCACAGTCAGCTCCTTGGGGCAATTACGTTCAAATTATCATCAGT
>NW_007787827.1:0-2424 GCF_000696425.1 Galeopterus variegatus
TGACTGGTTCCACATGTGGCATGAAAGAGAGTAAACATCTCTCCTCTGTGGGTGGTTGTGGGACAAAATGCGTTACCGTTTGAGGAGTCTAGAACGGAGTTTGGCAGAGTGAGTGCTACTATTATTGCTGCTTTTGTAGCTCATCATTTTCTGCTGAGAGGTGGCGCACCTGGGGCCAGGGTACCCCTGCCCAGGAGGAGCCGGTTCTTCCTCCCTGCCCTGCCCCATCTGACACCCACCTCCTTTTAAGGGGCACCAGTAGAGACCAAGTCACCCCACTGCGTGCCATCCCACACCCCCAGAGGTAGACTGCAGCATTCCCATCTCGTAGATGAGAAAACTGAGGCTCAAGGGCAAAGGTGGTACAACTTGTCCTGAGAGTCCTACAGGCTGCCCCAGTGGTCCCTTGGCCTTGCCTGTGGGTCTGGCAGCTTCCTCTTGCAGTGGTCCTCCCCAGCACCCCTCATGGCCAGCGTCTTCTGGGCACGGGATGCAGGCAGCACCGCAAGACGGCAGGCTGGGCCCTCTGCTCTTTCTCCTGGCCTCTCCTGGCCCAGCCTCACCAGCTCCTGCCTGGCCCAGGCTGTGGGTGCCCCTTGGCCCTGCAGTCTCTCCTGTGCCCCACCTTCTATCACATTGGCCCCAGCTTAATACGCTTCTCTGGCTGTCCACTGTGCCCAGAGAACCTCCAGTCTCCCTGGCCTGGCATCTGGAGCCCGGCCTGATACGGCTTGCTGCCCCCTGTCTGCCCCACCACAAGTACCAGCCTCCCACCAGCTGGCCCTTGGGGCCCTGATGCAGCAGGCTCCCTGCTTCAGTTGCTCAGGTCTGGCCTGTGGCCATCTCTGCTGTGCCCCAAGCCCCTGTTCTTTCCCCCACAGACCCATGCTACCCCCATCAGCCTTTGGGCTGCTTCTCCTCTGTTTCCTCAGTGCCCAGATGAGGTGCGGGAAGATGCCCACTGGGTGATGGAAGAAGGAAGGGATTCTGGGCTTCTGTGTGCAGGTCCAGGTGGCTTCTAGACAGAGATGCTGGGCCCCTTCCAGCCTCTCACCCTCTCCCACCCCGAGGGCTGCCTGACCCCAACCTCCTTCTCTCTGTCTTGCCACAGCTGTGCCTGAGCATCTCCAACCTGGTGCAGGGCCTCAATGTCCACCTGGGCACCTTAATTGGTAAGAGCTGGGAGCCTAGGGGAGGTGGGCTGGGGCCTCTGGGGCCCCTAAGATCCTCCAAAGATCAAAGGCCCCTGATCCCTCTCTAGATCAGGGTTGACATCTGGGAGGTCAATCTTAGGACGATGGAATTGTGGGCTCCCAAAGCTATTCTTGAAATCCAGGAATTTCCAAATTTTAGAACCAAGTTTTTGATTCTAGAATCCGCATCTTTTAGATCAAATAATCTGAAAAACAAAACAAAATCTTCAAATTGTGAGTCTTAATATTAGAGAGTCTTAGCAACAGTGAATTTTAGATCTAGAATCACTCACATTGTCAGAATCATGGGAGTCTAGAAACCAGGTTCTTACAGTTGGAAGGGCCTTGTCTTGATGGAACCCTTGGCAATCTTCCTGTGCCATCCCAGAGAGGTGGGGGCGGTGATGGGCATGGATGACATCAGAAGTGGCTCGCACCTGGGCTGTTATGTGACATGGTTATGCATTTATGTTGAGGCACAACACTCCCACTCAACTGGGGATTTTATGAATATTACTGCTGATTTCTGATTCTTGATAGCGAAAGAAAGTTTCCTTTTGCAATTAATTTAAGAAAGACGGAGTTGATATAAGGAAAAGTGTTAAATAAGCTCAGAAAGATATGCCACATCAAGTCTAGAGAGGTGCTTGCTCTAGAGCCCCACTGGCTGGGCTCTGGGCTGTGTGACCCAGGTTGTGCCCCTCAACCCTTCTGGACTTCGGTTTCCTCCTCTGTAAGATGAGGATATTATATACCCTCCCTTGCAGGGTGGCTGAGAGCATTAAACATGACAATTCATGTAAAGTACTGAGCACAGCACCGGGCCTAGGAAATAGGCTAGGTTTATTTCACACGGTGCTGGACTTCAGGTCTCGGGTGGGGAGGAAAAAAAATTACAAATGGGGTTCTGGAAGCAGCTCCAGAGTATGGACGAATAACCCAAGAGGACCCCCTCTTGTCCTTTCTTGCATCCTCAGAGCCTTGGATGCCAGGCCTGGTGCTGGGCTCAGTCTGTAGGACTGAAGGCAGTGAGCAAGAAGGGTGGGGCGAGGAGACCCGGGGTACCAACTGCAGACCGGGCATCAACGTCGTGCGCTGCCTCCAGAGCTCTTCCTGCAGGGAGTGATTTGGGGAAAGAACCCATCCCTGAGGGCTGGGCAGTCCTGGGCTCCTGCCCTGAGTGCTTAGTGCTTAGTGAGTTTGTGCGTGTGTGTGTGTGTGCGTGCGTGTG
>NW_007787828.1:0-2424 GCF_000696425.1 Galeopterus variegatus
TAGTAAATTCCTTGTGTTCTCCCTCCTTACCTGGGAACCAGAGCAGAAGGAGCCCAAGGAGATGAGTGGAGGCCCCCATGTCCATGCTGTGTCCTGACTGTGACTGGCTCCTGGACAGGTTGTAAGCAGCCTGTGAATAAGTCTTCAGGACAGTGGGCTGTGCTCTGGGAACATGCAAATCTGCTCAGCTGCAAGCATGAATTATCTCAATAACTCAGCTCAGGCCCAGGTGTCCCGAGAAGGTCTATGGCAGCACAAATTTGCCTGCAGAGAATGTGTTTTTCCCTGGGGGCTACAGAGCAGAATTGTTCTGCTGTCCTCTGGGTAGAGTGTTATCTTGCTGTCTTTATGGTTCATGACATGCTTTTCTTGTTTGCTTTTTCTCAGATAAAGGGCTTGTCAGGGAAACGCATGTCCAGAAATTACAAGAAATTCTAAAACTCCCTGCATTTGCCTGTGGATGTTAATGAAGCCAGAGATGTTCTCCTGAACTAATTCCCTAAAGTCCTTGGTGTGATAAATCATCAGCACTTCCAACCAAATATGCAATTGGGTATTAGGACAATAAGTAGATAAGTGATAGATTTATTTATTTTATTTAAGAAAGAAAGAGAAGCAAAAATATTGAAAATGTACTTTGTGAAATGCAGTGTCATGATTTGCGAAGAGAGTGCATGCCATCACTAACCTGTCATCTTCAGATAAGTGATTCTTGTTCTCCAGTTCTGAGTGCTTTTTTCACCACTTCCATCAAGGCCATCCAATATCAGGGATATTCTCCCTCCAAATCTGAAAAATCTCAGCTACTTTTCTAGTTGTTTTTGTCATTACACATTTCCATGCCAGATGTGTTCTGAGTTTTTGGATCACTCCATAAACCTCCATATTCCTACATCACCAATTTCTTCTAGCTTCTAAGATAAAGCAGTTCTTAATTGCTGGTTTTATGACATTTGACCCCAGCAGGTTCATGAGAAAAACTATGCAACACAGTGAAGGAGAAAGCCAAGGTGTTGCACTAGGTGTTGGAGCCCACACAGTATTGGAAATGGCATTCACAGTGTGGGGTGGAGAGAAAAGTCCAGCCTGAGGTGTTTAAAGTAGAGTGGACTGAGGAGAGTGTCCCCACATGGGAGTTCAAGATGTGGACATGCAATACAGTGAAGGAGAAAGCCAAGGTGTTGCACTAGGTGTTGGAGCCCACACAGTATTGGAAATGGCATTCACAGTGTGGGGTGGAGAGAAAAGTCCAGCCTGAGGTGTTTAAAGTAGAGTGGACTGAGGAGAGTGTCCCCACATGGGAGTGCAGGATGTGGAGACTACCTCCTCCTACTAATAGACAGGCAAGTGGTATTAGGGCTAATGCAGGTGTGGGGTGTTTAAAAATCTTGTCTGCAAAGAGAGTGTAAGTGTAAAAGACAACAGCAGATTGGTTTTACACAGAGGGATGGATCAAGCAAGTCAAAGCAGTGAGGATAATTAGAGCCAACATTTTCACTACTGAAGAAAAGATACAAATATAAAAAGGAATAATAATAGAATAAACTGTGATTTGGGATTGTATTTAGAGGTAGTGTAAATTCATAGTTTTTTATAGATACAAAAATGTTTGTGGATAGACAGACAGATAGATAGATAGTAGTTCATTTTCCCAGAAACAATGTTTGAGGAAAATGGAGTAAGTTTAGTCAGGCCCTCTCACCTCATATCCGGCTGGAGATGTTTCAGCATGTCTGTGGTAAGTAAGTTATGTAAGAGTAGAGTTAGTGCGCATGTGCACCCACGTACCCCTTGGCTCATTGCCACTATTGTGTAGGTTACTATTGTGTAGGTTGGCATATAAGACAAAGGCTTTGGACCACTGGCAGCAGAGATTGTTTGAAATAAAGTATGTCTACTTTGCCCACGGCTACTCAGTTTTTCTTTCACTTACCTGACTCATGGCCTGCACAGCACTGGGTAGTGGGGTCTGAGACCCAGCCCGACAATAGGCGTAGTTTGGTGGCAGGATCTGAGCAGGTAAGGATGCCACAGGCCCCTCAGGAGGGGGAGGATATGTGGCTGCCTTCAAGCATGTGGTATCAGGTGTCTGCATTCCTGTGGACTTGGGCCCCACTGGAAATATTGGACCAAGCAGAAGGGTCACCTGTGAGTATTGAGAAAGCACTCCAGGTCCTGAGCTCCACAGTAAAGGATGAAGAGTCCTGGAAAGCAGCTGGTCAGATGGGCTGGCAGATGCTCACTGCACTGTGAGCCAGCATGGATCGGGTCCTCCATGACACGGCATGACTGAGAGAGTTGACATGGGAGACAGAGCTGCTGGAGACGTGGGTACATGTTCTGGAGGCAAAAGTGCAACAACAGGGTGCTCCTGCTGCTGAAGCCGAGGACCATGATGAAGCCAAGGGTGAGTACATTCGCCTG
>NW_007787829.1:0-550 GCF_000696425.1 Galeopterus variegatus
AAGAAGGCTCACCACAGCATACTGGGCTGATGAAAGGTAAGTCTGAATATTCTAGGGAAAAAAGGAATAATTTTTGTATGAAATCATCTAAAATTCTCCACGCATGTTGGACTCTGATGCCCTTCTGAATCATACTGGGTGCTGGTGTTTGGAGCCTGCCAAGGATTCTTTGGAGCATTTTGAGGTCAGGTGATTTGTTGCCCATGCATGATAGTTACCATGTAGAGACGTGCACACTCTGAAGACCAGCAGATCCCCATAAACAACTTAATGACCTTACCATCATGATCCCATTTCAGAGCCCATACTCTGAAATTACTAACCAGGTGATATATGATTGGATTTTTAAAATGCTTATTCTTACGTTTTCACTCCTATTACACATTTCACCAGTGGTGGTTTAAAAATTCTCCCGAAACAATTCTTAGATGATCTTAGTTATTTGTAATGAGCTTTGCTGAAAATACTAATTATCCTGATTTGAGCATCACTTATTTTTTTTTTCCTTTTTGTCTTTTTTCGTGACCGGCAACGGATCGCAACCCTCAGT
>NW_007787829.1:1550-2423 GCF_000696425.1 Galeopterus variegatus
CGACCGGTCTGTACTTGGGATCCGAACCCTCGGCAGGAGCGCCGCCGCGCTCCCAAGCGGCGCACTATAGCAGTGCACCACCGGGCCAGCCCTGAGCATCACTTATTGCACACAGGTATTGATATTCAACACTGTACCCTACAGATATGTACAATTAATTATATTTCAATTAAAAATATGTGCATATAAAGAAAAATATTTTTTCTTGGACTCTCCAAGGTATTCTTATTCCCTTTTGCTTGGAAAATATGATTTTTACATTTAATGTATCACTTGTACATATTTATAACCAGTAGTCGTATTGGCCTTTGAACCTGCCATTTGATATATGTCCCAGTTCCTCCTTCATGTCTCATGTTATTAGTTATACATGTTCCTTATTCTTACTTCCTACATACACTTCTAATAGTTAATCTCCCTGAATATTTCTTTCTTTTCTTTTTTTTTAAAGCCACAGCAAACCTCCCTTTTTGGACAAACTCCTAAGGCTATCTTCAATGCCCAGCAGTTCAGGCAAGCTCATACTCACCCTTCATCACAAACAAAGGACACCTTTGCCCCAAGCTGGAGAGTAAGTGGAAACAGCACACGGCCATTAGGGAGTTGGTCCAGAAACTCATCACATGATTTTACTGGAGAAAAAGAAAAACAAACAGAAATAACAATGGCATGTGCAGAATAAAGACACAAGCTAAAAATGTCAAGTCAGATGAGAGTCTAGGCACCTGCACATCTGGGGGCTGCAGGGCTCCAGTCTCCCTGGGGTGTACAGCGCAGAGAAGCAGCCCCTCTGAGGTCATAGCCGGGCTCACAGCTGTACAGCACTTCCTGCCCGGGGGAAAAGTTGCCCTTGTTGCTTAGGGTATGCCCACC
>NW_007787830.1:0-426 GCF_000696425.1 Galeopterus variegatus
GGCCTACAGTCTCACCCACCATGACATTTACATGTTACTAGCTAACACCCTCCTTCCTGAACAGCGTGTTCCCGAACAGGATCTCCATTGGGATTATTATACAAACCAGGGTATCCAGGCCCGAGACCAATTTGCCTCCTGCCTAAATGAGGGTCTTAAAAGGGCTGCCCGCAAAGTTGTCAATTTCCAAAAGGTCCAAGAAATCCTCCAAAAAAAGGAAGAAACTCCCTCTGAGTTCCTCAATCAACTAACTCAGGCTCTCCAACAATACACCAACCTAGATCCCACCTTAGAGGACGGACGCCATGTCCTCATGCCCAATCCTACCCCGACATTAGGGCTAAGTTAAAAAAACTAGAACAGGGTCCCGCTACCCACAGACCGAGATTTTATCAGTGGCCTTTAAGGTTTTCCACAATAGGGAGG
>NW_007787830.1:1285-2423 GCF_000696425.1 Galeopterus variegatus
AATAATAAAACCATCTCCTGGACGCCTTTCGAGGCCCTCTGCCTCCAAAACTCCCCCTGGGGCATGCTTCGAATGCGGAAAGGAAGGTCACTGGTCACGGACCTGCCCCTCGCCCAGACCACCCACCACTCCATGCCCCAAGTGCCAAAAAAGGGGACATTGGGGCTCCGATTGCCCACTCACCCAAAGGGGAGATTGGCCAACCAAACCCCAGCTGTCCTGGGCATCTCAGACACCTTTGGTGGGACTGGCCGAGGAAGACTGAAGGGGCCCTGGGTCCTTCCTGACCATTACCATCACAAAAAGCGAACCCAGGGTAACTATTATTGTAGATGGTCGTCCTATTTCCTTCCTCTTAGACACAGGGGCCACATTTTCGGTCTTAAAGGAACTTAGGGGACCAACTACATCCAGTAGTTCTCCTATAGTCGGGGTAGGAGGAAAACAAATTTTTCCCCATAAAACACCTCCATTAACCTGTCACATCGGGCTGGCCCGGTGGTGCACTGCTACAGTGTGCCGCTTTGGAGCGCAGCAGCACTCCCGCCGAGGGTTTGGATCCCACATACAGACCGGTACCCGCTCACTGGCTGAGCGAGGTGCGGGCGCAACACCAAGGGTTGCGATCCCATTGCTGGTCCCGGTCCAGTACGGGCGTGACACTGAGGGTTGCGATCCGTTGCCGGACACGAAAATCCATCATTCCTATCCGTTCCCTCGTCCCTAATCCCTACACCCTCTTGTCCCAGGTTCCAGCCTCTACTGCCTACTTCTTCTCATTCCTTCTTAGTCATGACCCAATGTCCCATCCCTCTATTGGGAAGAGATATTCTCGCCCAATTCCATCTCTGTATCCCTCTCCTCCTCCTCTGTAGCCTCATTCCTTTTAGCCCTCATTTCCGAGGAAGCAGCTTACTTGGACTGTTTTACCCCAGGGATTCCGGGACAGCCTCCACCTCTTCGGCCAAGTGCTAGCCCAAGACCTCAAACATTTTCACTCCTCCCATCCACAGTCGACTCTCCTACAATACGTAGATGACCTTTTGCTCCGTAGTCCCTCTTGGGCACAATCACAGACCGACACTGCATCCCTTCTTAATTTCCTGGCAGACAAAGGATATCACATTTCACCTTCTAA
>NW_007787831.1:0-2423 GCF_000696425.1 Galeopterus variegatus
AAACATTATTGGAACACAGCCACATCTACTCCTTGACATGCTGTCTATGGCTGATTTTGTTCTACAAAGCACAGTTGAGTCATTGTGACAAGGCACAGAAAGCCTACGAGATTTAATATCTGTCTTTTTCTAGAAAACATTATTTTTCAGAAAAAGTTTGCCTATCTCTGTGCTCTGCAAATATTTTCAGAAGATCTAATAGCACATGAGATGTATTTGACTCAGTAATGAATGCCTTTAATGGTCTTCTATTCTATTTTTAATAATTTATAAAATTAAAGCAATACGAATACAAAGGGAACTCAATCCATATTAATGAGGATTGTAGAACAAATATTCATGATGCTCTGAGCAAAATGCCTTCTATAATTTTAAAGAAAATGAAAATATTCTTTAATTTTCAGTATAGGGAAGTTGTGTTTTTCTTCCCCTAACACGGAAATTCTTGAGAAGCTTAAAGGAATTCAGTGAACCTCAACACAATAGTATTTGGTTAGAAACAAGAGGTGTTCAGCAAAAATTAATCAAATAAATAAATTTTTAAAAATTCCAAATTCCTCAGGAAAACATTTTATGAGAGTATCCCCTTCTCAAAAAACTTCCTGAATCTCTTTTAGTCTTCTAAAAATAAACAGAAATGGGATCACTGCTTTTCTTTTCATAAGATAACTGTTGATCATGAGTTGCGACTTAGCTCCAAGGTAGGATGCTGCAAGAAATCAATGGCCCTGTGCTGGATGAGCTGAGGTCAGGGACAGAGTGAGTCGGGGTGTGACCAGGTGTCCTCTCCCTCATTGTTGAATGGACAGCTAATGATGTAACCAGAAAGGCCACAAAGTTCCACTGTTATGACTTCAGTTGACTTTGCTAAATCCACAAAGCCATTACCTACTGAGGAAAACTGTAGGCAGAGGGACTGGATAACAAATTTCCATTAATCACCATAGCATACTTGTTACTGTCATGATCTTTTAAATTGACAGGTAAAAATTGTATTCATTTTGTATACAAAAGAAGTGCTATTCTGTCATTTGCAGCAACATGGGTGGAACTGGAAACCATCATGTTAAGTGAAGTAAGTCAGGTATAGAAAGACAAATGCCACATCATCTCACTTATATATGGAATTTTTTAAAAAAAGAAAAAAAACCAGTCATCTCATAGAAGTAGAGAGTAGAAAAATGGTTACCAGAGGCCAAAGGGGAGGAGGATAGGAGGAAAAGTGGTGGAGTAATGGGTACAAAAACTATGCTGTCTACTCTATGTGAGTGATTGTGCTGTATATGCATGTATTGAAACAACACAGTGTGCCCCACAAATACGTACAAGTAAATGTTAAAATAAAAAAATTAAATTAAAAAAAAGGACTTCATCAGAATAAAATCATGAACTCAAGCTCTGGAAATGATGCTGATTAATTGTGCATTGGGTGTCTAGTTTATTATCCTGGCACTTGGATTCCTAATTTCTAAGATTATAGATGGATTGACTTAATTGGTGTGGACACCATTCCATGGATTTTCTTCAAAGGGATCCTTTGATATACAGTCATGTGTGGCTTCATGGTGCAGATACATTCTGAGAGATGAGTCATTAGGCAATCGTGTCCTTGTGAGAACATGACAGAATGCACTTGTCACAGGAGGAGAGAGTCTAGGGAGGTCAGATGCTGGACCTTGACCCCGTATTCTACCAGGTTCTTGACTCCAGCACAGAAAAGAATTCAAGAGCAGAGTCAGAATAGAAAGCAAAAACAGGTTTAATGCAAAGAAAAAGAAATACACACTTCACAAAGTGCAGGCTGGGTCAGAAGGGAGCATGGCCCTGCCTTCTTGCTAGATTCTACCGTTATAGTTGGCTTTTCTATACATATTCATGCTACTTAATGAATATTTAACTAAAAGGGTGGTTCTTGGTTATGTAGCAGGTTAAGTAACGTAGCCAGTGTATGTTCTCTTGGGCTCTTTGGAGCATGCTCATTGGTCAAATTGCAACACATACACTAAAAATTCCTCAAAATATATTGGGTGTTCTCTAGCACCTCTAGTGGAAGGTCTTTCATAGGCTACTGAGCATGCTCAGCCACTGAAATTATATGTCTGCCTCCTGAGGTCTCCATCTCAGGCTGGTTCTGAAAACTGGTGCTACATTCAACAGTAACTCAGGGCCCAGAGGAGGGGATTGAGTCCTACAGGAGTGATTTGATAGCCAGGAGAGTGGCCTGAAACCCAATCCTGGGAAACTGAGCACCTTCTATCTCGTATTGACATGTACCTAGAACCTATAGCCTACTACACACCTCCAGCTCCATTATAATCTTATGGGGCCAGCATTATGTCTAAGGTCCATCATTGGGCAAAATTTCATTATGTGGTGCATGGTGGTATATGTGCATGTGTGAATTTTTCTGCAGAGCGGATCAC
>NW_007787832.1:0-2423 GCF_000696425.1 Galeopterus variegatus
TGAAGTGTTTATGAGCATTCAGGAGGAGCTGCAGTGACCTCCTGACACGGGAGGTCAGGGGTATGCACTCGATGCCTTGTACCTGGACTCCAGGAAACAGTTCATTATGTTTTTGATGGTACTTTCATGAGTTGGATGACTGCCATTAGATGATATAATGAGTTGGATCTGTAACTGTTTGAAGGACCCAAACACTGGGGTAGGTCATTAATGTGGTGCCAGAGGGCTCTGACCTCAGCCCTGTCCAGTTCCAAATTTCTGTCAATAACTCCAGGAGGATATTTATGGCACACTTATCAAATTGTGAGTTGAAGTGATGCTGGGAAGAAGAGCAATATTGTTGGATGACATAATCAGGATCATGCAAGAAATGTACCAGATCCCTGATGAGAAATAATAGTGATGAATGTTAAGCCTGTAGTCAGGTTCAAATAAACACATACAAGCACACGATTGTGAAGACATACCTTAGCAGCCCACATGTGTAAAAAAGGAGTTTCGGTTGACTCTGCGTGTGGTATGATTCGACACTGCACTGTGGTTGCCAAAAAGCAAATGTGATCTAATGGTGCATTGATGGAAACAGAACATTTAGGCTGTGGCTTACGGTAGGCTGGCTGTATTTTATGTGAAGCAGACCCCACCAAGAGTTCTGTGCTTAGTTCCTGACCTTACTCTAAAGAGAAACATAGGTGAACCCAATTTCAGTAGAAGGAACTGGAAACTCCTATGACGGCACAGAGAAGTTTTGTTTGAAAAATAGAAAGCTTCATGAAACATGAAAACCATGCTTAATGACATGATGAGTTGTCCTGCAGAAGAAGGGTTCCATTTGTTCTGTGTATCACCTACGGCTGGACCTAGACCAAGAGTGGGAATTAGAGAAGACCAGATTTTAATGCCACCAAAAGATGATTTTCCAAAGGAATGGCCTGCAAACGGAAAGAGAAGTTTATAGAGGCATTCAAGCAGAGGTCAATATTTGCAGAGAGAAATGCAATGGTAAAATAGGTTGCTGGATCAGATCAGTGGTTCTCAAACTGTGTTCCTCAGAGATGCCTTGAGGATGGAATGCAAGAACAGAAGCAGCTGAGAGAGTGGGGCTCCTACACCCAGGGCAAGCAGAGAACCTCCCCAACCTGTGCACACAACAGCCTTCTGCTGTGAAGAAAAAGCTTTGTGAAGCCACTGGACTGGATGATCTCAAAGGTCCCTGTTCAATCCTAAAGTTCCAGGATTTAGTGATTTTGAGATAACTTTTTCTAAAAGGCAAACTAGAATGTGGGTGAAGTGTGTGAGCTCTGCAGACAGAATCATGAAATTCAGGTCCTAGTGTATTCGTTTTCTATTGTTGCATAATGAATTAACATAGACTCTGGCTGAAAACAGCATCCACTTAGTAACCCACAGATTCTGTGGATCAGAAGTCAAGGCATGGCTTAGTTGGGGCCTCTTGCTCAGGGTCTCACAGACTGAAACCAAGGTGTCAGCTGGAATGCTTTCCTTTCTCAGGGTCCTCTTCCAACTCATTTCCCCGAGGCTGAGGCCCCCATTTCCTTGCTAGCTGTTGGCCGGGGACCACTCTCAGCTCCTTACGGCCACTCTCAGGTTCTTGCCCCTCAAGGCTGTTCACAACATGGCTGTTGGTTCTTCATGGTTAGCAGAAGAGTCTCTCATTTCAGTTCTTTTTGGTTGGGAAAGACCTGGACCCTCTTTTAAAGAGCTCACCTATTTAGGTCAGGACCACCCAGGAGAGTCTTCCATTTGATTAACCCAAAATCAACGGATTGGGGACCTTACATATTATTAGCAAAATCTCTTCCTCCTTGCTGTACAATGTAGCCTAATCCAGACAGTGAAATCCCATCATCTTCACAAGTCCCATCACACTGAAGGGGAGGGATTCTACAGGGCGTGCACACCAAAGGGTGGCATCCTGGGGAATCTTAGCCTTGTGCCAATCACACCTCGCTCTTCCACTCAAAGCTTCCGACCTCAGCCGAGCTGCTCACCCTCTCGCTGAAACTCAGTTACTTCATCCATCCTCAAGGGGTTGCTCTGAGGATTGAGTGAATACATAAGGCACTTAGAAAAGTGACCTGGCACCAGGTCAGCACCCAGCAAAAGTCACGAGGTCTTGTGCAGGAATACCTGGCACAGGGAGGAATGGCTGGAGCCAGGGAGGTCTCAGGCGGGAGTAGCAAAAGTGGGTCGGATGACGCTGCTCAGTGGAGAGGTGGCTTCTGTTTCCTTTCCCACTGGCCAGCTCTCATCTTGGCTGTCACTTTCACTGTCTGCCTTTAATTTCCTCTGTCACTTCAGGTGTCCACCACCTGCTGTCATCCTTCCTCTCCCCAGGGGATTGTTTCTTCTTCAGTCTTTTTCTTCTTTCCTTGTCTCTTCTCTCATGATTCTCATTTTTT
>NW_007787833.1:0-2423 GCF_000696425.1 Galeopterus variegatus
TCCCAACACCGTGACCACGTACATGATTAGAAACACAGCAGAATATATTTTCTGCAGCTCCTGGCTCTCTGTAAGACCCACAAGAATGAATTCTGTCACATTGTTTTGATTTTCCATTTATCAGGCGCTGATATGAGTTCTAGTTGAGAATTAGGAAACCTAAAAGAGCAACATATGATTGATAATGATTAATTCGTTCCAAGACCTCCGAGAACTTGCTGTTTTTTTTTTTATTCACCATCTGAGCATTTGACTTAAGAATGTGCTAAATATGGAACTTAAAAGACAGATAACTTCATGAATGCAAGATTTCCCCAAGCCTTTTCTCCTCTCTTTCTAAATTGTTCTTCCAAGCACAATAGGTTGCTCTTCCTCTTTCTTCTACCTTTATGATTGTTATTATTAATAATTAACTTTTTTTAAGCACTTACCTCAATTCAGGCATCAAAATAATACTGATTAGCTTTATGTTACAGTTGAAAAAACTGCGTCTCCAGAGTTTAGAAAACTTAACGAAGGCTGCATAGCTAGTGAGCAGAGCAGCAGGGAATGTGAACCACATTTTCTGACTTCAGTATCAGTGCCCTCAAACACCAACATTGCTTCTCCAGAAACTGTGCTTGGACTTATCATTCACCAATAATTGCACTAAGTACATTACAATGAATATCCTTTTGTATCTCAGAAACAATCCAATGAAATGGGTGATTTTTTCTGTGTTCTTTTTCAGAAAATGTGGTAATTCTTCTGTAATTTTGTGCTTTGCTTCCAAATTTTAAAATATCAACATATACCTAAAACTAGTTATCATATAATTCCTGATAAATATTTTGTTAAATGATGAAAATTACAACCCTTGCTGGTCTAGGAAAAATTTGTACCTACAATGAAACTGACTTGAATCTGAACCAGCTGAAATTTAGTTTCATCTGTTCCCACCATGTAACAAAGGATCCCTGAACATAATAATCATAACAGCTAAATGATTGCTGGGCACTGTGATGACATATTACTTCATTTGATGTATTACCTCATTCAAATACATTTGATGGATAACTTCATATAACCCCATGGTATCACATGAGATAGGAAGCTTACTACTTAGGTTATAAGGAAAAACTGACTTAAAAAGTTAAAGCTCTTCTTGCTGTTCTAGGAAAAATTTGTACCTACAATGAAACTGACTTGAATCTGAACCAGCTGAAATTTAGTTTCATCTGTTCCCATCATGTAACAAAGGATCCCTGAACATAATAATCATAACAGCTAAATGATTGCTGGGCACTGTGATGACATATTACTTCATTTGATGTATTACCTCATTCAAATACATTTGATGGATAACTTCATATAATCCCATGGTATCACATGAGATAGGAAGCTTACTACTTAGGTTATAAGGAAAAACTGACTTAAAAAGTTAAAACTCTTGCATAAGATTATATAGTTAATACATTGTGGAGCTGTCATTTTCATTACACAATTCAAATTATACCTTCTGTGTTCCACCACCAGAAAACAGAACAGATTATGTGGTGGTCCAGGGGAGATACTCCTGCAATTAAGATGCAATGAAAACATGCTTTAAATTACCAGAAACTTTTAAGCAGATGCCTGCTGTGACATCTTAGGAATTTTGCGAAGAGCATAACTTCACATTGGAATTTAGATTTTACCACTCTGTGAATGCTAAGAGGGCACCCTAGCTATTCAATATCCACCCCGCAACACCCCCACCCCTTACACAAAGTGCAGAGCGGCCACAGGAGACTGCGGAAGTGCCATATATGAGTTAATCTCATATTCTGCCTCCAGCCCAAGAACTGAGCTCTTTCTTACAACAGACTCTGTGAAGTATGATGAGCACTGTCTTGGGAGTTAGAAAAGGAGAAGTAGGTTCTATTCCAGGTTGAATCACTAGCTTGGTCTGTTCCTTGCGCACGTTGCTGGCATTTTTGAGCCTCAGTTTCCTCATCTTGCAGTATGAGATTGGTTCACTAGATAACTAGCAAGAGAACTAACTCTGTCCTCTTAATACATAAACACTCAGTTCGTATTTGCATTGTTTATGCCTACATTCAGATTTCCTTAAGGGATAGTTCATTTCATGTAAACAAAAAAAGAAAAAAAATTGAAAGCCACTGCTCTAGATAATTTTCCAAAGCAGTAACGGAGTCTGAGAGAAATCATATACCTCTTCACAGTTTCTTTGCAGGCTTATGAATAACTCCAAAGCACAGGTTACTAAGTGCTGTGCTTACAGCCCTCAATATGTTCACCTCCCTTCTCACAGAACTGCTGTGAAGGCTGACGGAGTAATGCTCATAAAGCTCGGGAAAGCTGTGTTCACACATTGCTTTGTTTTTTGTCCTGATCACGTCATCATTTCTCTGAGCTCTAGGCTTGTCTCCTACCCCGTCCAT
>NW_007787834.1:0-2423 GCF_000696425.1 Galeopterus variegatus
GAGGGTTGTGATCCGTTGCCGGACACGGAAAAAGACAAAAAGACAAAAAAAAAAAAAAAAAGTACAAATAGAACAATCATATGATCCAGCAATCCCGCTACTTTTCAAAGGAAAGGAAATCAGTATTTGAAGAGAGATTTGCACTTCCATGTGTATTGCAGCACTGTTCACAATAGCCAAGATATGCAATAAACCTCAGTGTCCATCAACAGATGAGTGGATGAAGAGAATGTGGTGTGTCACACAATGGTATACTATTCAGCCATTAAAAAAAAAAAAGAAATACTGTCATTTGTGGCAACACGGATGAGCTTGGAGGATATTGTGCGAGGTGAAGTAAGCCAAGAACTGAAAGAGAAATACTGCATGTTCTCACTCATTTGTAGAAGCTAAGAAAGTTGATCACACGGAAGTAGAGAGTAGAAGGGTGGTTACGAGAGGCTGGGGAGGGTAGTGGGGAGGGGGATCGTGAAATGTTGGTTCACAGGTACAAAGATACAGCTAGACAGGAGGAATATTATCTAGTGTTCTATAGTAGTGTAGGGTGATTATGACTGACAACAATTTATTATAAAGTTTTAAAGAAGATTTTGAATGTTTCCAACACAAAGATTTGATAAATGTTTGAGGTAATGAAAAAGAAAAAATCAATGGTTGCCAGAATTTCAGGGGATGAGGGACGGAGGGAGGGAGGAATAGGTGCAACACAGAGGATTTTAGGGCAGCAGAACTATTCCGTATGATACTGTAATCGTTAATACAGGCCATTTGCATTAGGCAAAACCTATAGAACTGTACAATACGAAGAGGGAACCCTAATATAAAATTAAATTAATAATAACATATCAATATTGATGCTTAATTGTAACAAATGTTCCACACTGATGTCAATAATGGGAGAAACTTCATACATGGGTGGGGGAAAGGTGTGGGAACTATCTGTATTTTCTGTTCAATTTCTCTGTAAAACTGAAAGTGCTATAAAAGTGAAGAAAATTTTTTTTCTTTCTTTTTTTTATTGTTACACAGTTGGTTGTGCATATCTGTGGAGTACATTACCTGTGTGTAATATGTGATGCTCATATGAGGATAACTAGTATATTCAACATTATACAATGTAGTCATTTTTTTGTGGCTCTTTACCAATTCCTCCCTTATCCCTCACCCTTTCCCACCTCTAGGAACCTCAGTTCTGTTCTCTCCTTTTGAAAGTTCGACTTATTCCTGTGATTATTTGTATCTTGTATTTATTTGTTTATATTTTAGTTCCCACTTACAAGTGAAGACATGCAGTATTGAAGGAAAATTTTAAAGATAATATAAATCTTTCCGTGAACTTTTTGGAGATGCTCATATATACAATGGGATATTATTCAGCCATAAAAAGGAATGGAGTTCTCATACGTGCTACGAGATGGACAAATCTTGAAGATATTATGCTAATACTCTTATGAAATAAGGCAGACACAAAAGGACAAATATTGTACGGTTCCACTTATGTGAGGTATCTTTCAGTTTGGGAAGACAAAGAAGGCTCCAGAGATGGATGGTGGTGACAGTTATATAGCAATATGAATGTAATTAATGCCACTGAACTGTACGCTTAAAACTGGTTAAAGTGGTAAAATTTATGTTATGTATATCCTACAGAATAAAAAAAATGGGAATAAAGACAATAAACGAAGAGGTCACTGATAATCACATGGGGTAATATTAAGATGGGCAAAAGATCAGTTTTCAGCCATGCAGACACCTAGTTAAATATTTGCATGCAATTTCACATAATTCTTCCTCAAAATGGGTCTCTTTTGAATTACCAGGGGAGACAATTATACAAGAATTTATTAGAGAAGACAATAGATGCTACATGACACGAGAATTTTAAAAAAATCTCCAAGGGGAAGGACCTTTGGTGCTGGAGGCTTCCCCAGTGAGAGGCTATCAGAATTCAGCTCCAAGGAACCAGGTCCTCCCAGGACTCAACTCTCCCTCCAGACAGAACTCCTAGATCCCCTCTGCTCACATCTTCCCCTTCTCCTGGCTTTCTGGCACCTCAACTGATTACAACTTGGAAATGGGAAGACACGTGAAAAAATTATTAAAGTTTCAGAATAACTATATAAAATATTTACGTTTCCAAAGTCAAATCAAAAAACCACAAGCCATATTCAGAAAAGTGCATCTTCTCTCCCTATGCACACACCTCTTCTCCTAGCTTGTTTTCTTCTCTGTTGATTTTGGTTTGGTGTGGTTGTAGCTTTCCACTTTTAGGTTCAGTTCAACCTGGTTATGGGTTTCAATTCCAACTTGACCATCTTTACCCCACAGAGTGGTATAAAACATTGGCCAACAGGGCTTCTCTAAAAAAAAAACCAGAACTTTTATACTACAGTCAGTAAGGGCACAAAAGAAAAAGTAATACC
>NW_007787835.1:0-1487 GCF_000696425.1 Galeopterus variegatus
TGTGTCAATTCTATCCAGACTCTTCCAGCAAGTATAAAAAGAGATAGTACTCACTCCTTAAAGCAAGACTAACATTGATATGAAAACCTAAGGAAAACATTACAGGAAAGGAATAAATTTAGACCAGTTTCACTCATAAACAAAAATGCAAAAATCATAAACAAAATATTAACAAATGAAATCCAGAAATACATAAATAGGATGATGTATCACGACTAATTGGGCTTATTCCTTAAATGGACAGGGAATAAACAGGGGTGTCAGAGGTACCAGTTAAAACAGATTTAAATAAGGGCTGGCCCGGTGGCGCACTGCTGCAGTGCGCCGCTTGGGAAGCGCGGCGGCGCTCCCGCCGAGGGTTCGGATCCCACATACAGACTGGCCGCTCACTGGCTGAGCGAGGGGCGGGAACAACACCGAGGGGTGCGATCCCGTAGCTGGTCCTGGTCCGGTACGGGCGCGACACTGAGGGTTGCAATCCGTTGCCGGTCACCAAAAAAGACAAAAAGAAAAAAAAAAAAAAACAGATTTAAATAAGAGGAAGTCTTATAATACCCAAAATGTTGACATTTCAATTGAAAATTATTCTTCATATCAAGAGCTGGAAAGACCTCAAACTGAAAGAAGAAAGTCAATGAATAGATACCAACACTGAGATGACAGAGACCTTAGAATTCTCTGATAAAGGCTTTAAAGCAGTCATCAGAAAAATGCTTCCACAAGCAATCACAAACATGCTTGAAACAAATGAAAAAATATAGTCTCAGTAAAGAAATAAAAAGTCTCTACAAATAAATATATAAAATGAAACCACATGGAAATTTTAGAACTGAAAAATATAATAACCTAAATATAAAATCCAGTGGGTGAACTCAACAACAGAATGAAGGGAACAGAGAAATCAGTGAACTAGAAGAGAGAAAAACAGAAATTATCCAGTCTGAACAACAGAGAAAAAATAGACAGGAAAAAAGTGAATAGATCCTCAAGGACCTATGGGACTATAAAAAAGATCTAAATTTGTATCATCGTAGTCCTGGATGGTGAGGAGATAGAGGGCAAGTCTGGAAAAAGTACTTAAAGAAATAATGGCTGAAAGCTTCCCAAATTTGGAAACAGAATAAACCTAGATTCAAGAAGTTGAGCCAAATTGAAACAGAATAGACCCAAAGAAATCACACCAAGACACATCATAATCAAACATCTGAAAACTAACAACAGAAAAACAAACTGAGTAAAAAGCATCCAGAGAAAATCAACACTTTACCTACAGAGGAAATACAACTCAAATGGCAGTGATTCAGTGATTTCTCATCAGAAACCATGGAGGCTAAAAGGAAGTGGCACAACATTTTTTCGAGTGCTGAAAGAAAAGAATTCAAATCAGAATCCTTATCCAGTAGGGGCCGGCCCGGTGGCGCACTGTTACAGTGCGCTGCTTGGGAGTGTGGCAGCGCTCCCGCCGAGGGTTCGGATCCCACATACAG
>NW_007787836.1:0-1031 GCF_000696425.1 Galeopterus variegatus
GGGGGGGAGGGGAGAGAGGGAGGAGGGCGGGAGGTGTCGGTGAAGGGCCATAATAATCATAAACATTGTATATTGACAAAATAAAAATTAAAAAAAAGAAAAGACCATGAATAGCCAAAGCAATTCTGAGCAAGTAAAATATAAAGCTTGAGGCATAACACTACCTGACTTTAAACTATATTCCAAAGCTTTAATAAACAAAACAGCATGACATTGGAATAAAAACAGACAAACGAATCAATGGAATAGAGTAGAGAATCCAGAAGTCAACCCATACACCTACAGCCATCTGATCTTTGAAAAGGGCATCAAGTCTACACACTGGGGAAGAGACTGACTCTTCAGCAAATGGTGCTGATAAAACTGGATATTCATGTCCTGTAGAATGAAATTAGACCTGTACATCTCACCATATACTAAAATCATTTCAAAATGGATTAAAGAATTAAATATGCATCCTGAAATAATAAAACTCCTTGAAGAAATCATAGGGGAAACACTCCAGGTAGTAGGATTGGATACATGAATGCTACGCCCAAAGCACAGACAACCAAAGGAAAAATAAACAAGTGGGATTATATCAAACTAAAAAGCTTCTGCACAGCAAAATAAACAATTAACAGAGTGAAAAGGCAACCAACAAAATGGGAGAAAATATTTGCAAAATATACATCACACAAAGAATTAATATCCAGAATATACAAGAAACTCAAACAACTGTATGGCAAAAAAGTAAGTAATCCAATTAAAAAATGGGCAAAGGAACTGAATAAGCATTTCTCAATGGAAGATATACGAATGGCCAACAGACACATGAAAAAATGCTCAACATTACTCAGCATCTGGGGAATGCAAATCAAAAGCACTTTGAAATACCATCTCACTCCAGGTAGGATGGCTAATATCCAAAAAACTGAGAATGATAAATGCTGGTGAGGTTATGGAGAAAAAGGAACTCTCATACACTTGGTTTGACTGCAAAATGCCAGAGCCTTTATAGAAAATTGTATGGAGGTCCCTCAAATAATTAC
>NW_007787836.1:1958-2422 GCF_000696425.1 Galeopterus variegatus
TAAAAATAGCATTTTAGTTGAATATTACTAACATTGTGATTGTTTCATGCCATATTTTGTGGGATAAAACTTGAGAATATGTGTGATGGGAAAGGTATCAATGTTTTGCTTTTTATATGTGTGCAATTAATTCATATTTCTAGTTTTTGACAATTTTGTATTTCAGAGTCTAGTTGGTAGACAGTGTTGTGTGTGTGTGTGTGTGTGATTAATAAATGTTGAATTAATAACAACGAAAAGAAATATACAATATAATATTATTAGCTCTAGTAAGCCTAGAATACCAGAACTTATTTTTCTTAACTACCTATAATTTTTTACCTCTTAATCTACCTCTTCCCCTCCACCACACCATACTTCCCATCCAGGCTTCTGGTAGCCATCATTCCACTCTCTACTTACATAAAAACCACTTCTCTTTTTCTTTCTTTTTTAGATTCCACATATGAGTGAGATCATGTGGC
>NW_007787837.1:0-2422 GCF_000696425.1 Galeopterus variegatus
AAATACGTTCCTTCTAAGGCAAGAGGTAGGAATTTATGGGATGGCTTAGATCCCTGCATTCGAAGTAGGCAGATGGTCTATTCATCTATTTCTGATAAGTTATCACTTATACATGGACAGATACATAACATTTTTCTGCCTTTTCAAACTGTTTTTGTTATTATCCTTAATTAACAAACATACACTAGTGATCATTCACTGTATTCATTGGAAAGTGGAATAACAGGAGTTACGATGGAAAAGAAAATCAGGGTCCCTTCTGAAAAAATCTTATTACTCAAACATTGAAATGCTGTGTTTCAAGATATAACTTTTGGTTTTCCTCGACATTTTGGTTTCCAGGCGATTGTGGTCCTCCTCCCAGTTTATCATTTGCTTCACCAATAACCGTGTTGTATGATATGACTTTCAAAACTGGAACTGTCTTGAAATATACCTGCCGCCCTGGCTACCGTAGAGTCAGTTCAAGTCAGGTTACTTGTAATCTTGATGGCTCATGGAAATATAGTATCTTTTGTGCCAGTAAGTATCAACATTTATATTTCTAACCTGTACTTTTTTTTTTTTCTGGAGAGTTCTCTTAGGAACTTAATAAATTTCTTAATTCACATGAAAAATCTTTCATCAAAGTAGTCTTCAAAATTAACATCGCCTATACTATTTGGAAGAAGTCAGTTGGGATTACACTCAGGTATTTTTTTCAACAGTCTTAATTTTATTTCTATTTTTTTCTGCTCCTCTGTGACCAAGGATATACATTTTCGAGAGCAGGCATTTATGTGCACAACTGGTCAATATATCGCATCCTTTATTATCACAGTGGTCTAATTGAGCAAATGAAACGAAGCATAGTTTCTTCTCTCTTCTTAAAATGTGTAAGAAAAATGGGATATAAGTTTAAATTTATTTTTCTCAAAATAAAAATTCAGTGGGTCAGGATCAGAAATAGGCATTGAAAAAAAAATCTCTGGGTTTATCTGGAAGCAGGAGTTAAAGTTAATTAACCAAACTCTTTTTCTAATGTGGTATCTTGTGAGTAATTGGAGTCACTAGTCACCATTTTAATTTTCTTTCTAGTGAAGCAATGTAGTAACCCAGGAGACTTAACCAATGGGAAAGTGGAAATTAAATCAGGTCTTCTCCTTGGTTCAACCATACAATTCAGCTGCTCAGAGGGGTGAGTATAAGGCAACCTAGAAGCAATACGTTACTTCTCAATTAATTTCTATATGGAGTTCGTGCATTCATACATTTCAGAAATAAAAATGGTGTATAAAGGTACATATCAAGAATTCTAGCTTCTACTGTATCTTCATTCATCCCATTTCTCTCTCACTCTGACAGGAAGTTTCTGATTTATCTTTTTAGTGTTTGCTTATGTAAATACAAGCAAGTGCAAATATTTTAATCTTGAAAAACATTTTCATTTTTATTTTCACATAGATAATCTATTCACAATCCAAAAAGTCCAAAGGGACATAAAGAAAATGCCTCCTTTCCATCCCTGACTCCTGAGGCATCTAATCTTACATCATGCCATCATGAGCAAAAAATACGTTCCTTCTAAGGCAAGAGGTAGGAATTTATGGGATGGCTTAGATCCCTGCATTCAAAGTAGGCAGATGGTCTGTTCATCTATTTCTGATAAGTTATCACTTATACATGGACAGATACATAACATTTTTCTGCCTTTTCAAACTGCTTTTGTTATTATCCTTAATTAACAAACATACACTAGTGATCATTCACTGTATTCATTGGAAAGTGGAATAACAGGAGTTACGATGGAAAAGAAAATCAGGGTCCCTTCTGAAAAAATCTTATTACTCAAACATTGAAATGCTGTGTTTCAAGATATAACTTTTGGTTTTCCTCGACATTTTGGTTTCCAGGCGATTGTGGTCCTCCTCCCAGTTTATCATTTGCTTCACCAATAACCGTGTTGTATGATATGACTTTCAAAACTGGAACTGTCTTGAAATATACCTGCCGCCCTGGCTACCGTAGAGTCAGTTCAAGTCAGGTTACTTGTAATCTTGATGGCTCATGGAAATATAGTATCTTTTGTGCCAGTAAGTATCAACATTTATATTTCTAACCTGTACTTTTTTTTTTTTCTGGAGAGTTCTCTTAGGAACTTAATAAATTTCTTAATTCACATGAAAAATCTTTCATCAAAGTAGTCTTCAAAATTAACATCGCCTATGAGAGCTTGCTGCTTCTCTCTCTGCCATCTGAGGACCTAGCAAGAAGACAGTCAGCTCCAAACCAGGAAGAGGGCCCTCACCAGAACCCAAGCATGCTGGCACCATGGTCTCACACTTCCCAGCCTTCACAACTGTGAGAAATAAATTTCGGTTGTTTATTTATGGTATTTTGTTATAGCACCCAAACTCACTAAGAGAAATATGTACTAGAAATC
>NW_007787838.1:0-2422 GCF_000696425.1 Galeopterus variegatus
CTCTGACTCTGACTTTCCTGCATCTCTCTTTACCTATAAGGACCCTTATGATTACATTGGGCCCAACTAATCATCCTGGATAATTTACCATCCCAAGATCCTTAATTACATCTGTAAAATCCCCTTTGCCTTGTAAGGTAGCATATTCACAGATTCTAGGGATTAGGATGTGAACATCTTTGGGGCCCACTATTCTGCCTACCACACACCATTATAAACACTTAGTGATCATTGCCAGCAAAATTGAGTTCAGACCTTCAGCATGGCACTAAAACTTCTTCCCTCAAAAATCCAGCCCCATCCTAACCTTTCTAATCTCACACATCATTACATTCCTCATCCAACTGTACTCATTCACTTCATAGAAAATGTACTGAGCACCATCTATGTGCCAGGTACTATATTAGGTACTAAGTATATGGGAGGGAAAAGAGATGATAACCAATAAACGAATAATTATCTAAGATGTCAGGTGGTGATAGTATTATAAAGAAAATAGAGTTTGGCAAGGAGAACAGAGAGCAACAGAGAAGGCAATGCTAGTTCATGTAAGTGGACTTGGGAAGTCTTTCTGAAAGGAGAAGTAAGGGAGAGAGCCATGAAGATCTGAGGGGCCTGCAACTGCAAAGGCTTTGAATGGAAAGCCTGCCAGCTGGTCACAGCCCACCAAGGCACGCGTGTCAGGAGAGTGAGTGAGAAGGAGAGTGGTAAGAGCCAGGGACAGAGAAGGAACTGGGGGCCCAACAGGAAACTTGGATTTTTTTCAAGACAGAGGAGTGACAGGATATGACATATGTATTAAAAGGTTACTCTGACCTCTATGAAGAGAACAAACTGTAAGGTCAATAAAAGGAAAGTGGGCACATAAATTAGAAGGAGGTTATTGTGATTGTTTAGGCAAGAGATGATGATGGCTTGGACCACAGTGATGAAAGATCATCACAGAGGTGATGAGAAGTGCTGGGATTTGAGATATGTTTTAAAAGTAGCACTGGCAAATTTTCCTCATGGGTTGGACATATGGTGTGAGAGAAGGAGAGGAGTCAAGGATGATTCTAAGGCTTTGGGTCTGAGCAACCGGAGGAAAGGAGTTTCTATTTTCTAAGACAGAAAACTTGGGAAAGATCAATTTGGGGAAGTGGGCAGTGAAATTGAGAGTTAGATTTTGACATGTATATTTTACATTCCAGTTGTAATGTCAAGTAGGCAATTAAATATGAGTCTAGAGTTCATGTGAGGTTAGGGTTGGAGATGCAAATTTGGGAGCCATAAAAATGTAAGTGGTATAAAATCCGTGATACTGGATGGGATTCCTGAGGGAGTGAGCTTAGATAGAAGAAGAAATTTGACTGAGTCCTGGGGACCTCAATAGTTAGGGGCTTTTCAAACCCAAGATGTCTTCTCCTGTTCTTTGCTCCACTATTCCTTCAGTCTGGTGTATCTTCTTCCAACCCCACCACTATCTTTCAAAATTGAATTTAAAAAACAGGAAAGGGCACTTGAGGGGGGCACTTCATTATTCAGCCCTGTTCTGGGGACAGAGGCTATCGTACTGTGGCAGTTAACACAGACATTAGCCTTTCCTCTTCTTTCCTGCTAAAAAAAAAAAAACCTTAAGTTTAGTTACAAGGAAGTGTTGAGCCCTAAGCAATAAGTCCTGACTATCCAGTTATTCTCGATCCTCAAGTGCATCAGAATCACCTCTGGAGCTTAAGATGATAAAGTTCGTTATGTACATTTTGCCACAATAATTTTTTTTAAATGCCAACTCTGGTCACACACCCAGAAATTCTTTTTTTCTTTAATATTATTTTTTTTACATTCTATAATGTTGCAGAGCAGTTGGGAGGGAGGAGGAAAGGGGAAAGGGGAAGGAAATGGGCTGAAGAAGGAGGAAGGAGGAGGGGTAGGATTGAGGTCTGTGGCACCCACCCCCTTCAGTCCCACAGGGGAGACCAGTGGGCTTCCCGTGCTGGCCTGGTCATTGTTGAGCTGGGTGCAGGTGTCAGGGGGGTGTGACAAAAGCCCTTGCCCCCCACCACACCAGCTCGGGAACCTGGGGTGCTTCCTGCAGCAGCTCGGTGGTCGTTGCTGGGCTGGTTGCACATGTTGAGGGCCTGTGGCCAAGGCCCTCAGCCCCCACCCTCAGGACTGGCTGCAGGTGTCGGGGGCATGGCTGAGGCCCCTGGCCCTCCCTCCTTTTTGGCTTTGTAGTCCATTTGACTTCCAGTCCTTCTAGGTGTTATTGGTGTTCTTTGGTGAAATGAGACCTTTACTAGTTACTATCAAACTTTGTCTCTGGTTGTGGGGACTTTGTTTTTTCTTCCAGTTTTGTGTTGGATTATTTGCTATTCTCACCATTTAAACTCTGTGCTGGAACTAATTTGTCATCCTTTGCTTACTTCTAAAATGGGGGAACTTC
>NW_007787839.1:0-2422 GCF_000696425.1 Galeopterus variegatus
CAGTTTTCAGATGTGTTTTAAGTTACCATATGGAAACATGTTGAGTCTACTCTGTATGAGGAATCAGAATAGATTTAGAATGAACTTCTGGAGAGAAAGACCATCAAGACACAGTTTCTAATTCAGTATTATAATGAACTTTGAAACAGTACAGCAAAAGGTTGGGCTACTGTGGCAGGCATGGTTGATTGCCTAGACCTAATATTTTCTATTCTTCTTTGCTTATAAAACTATTTGTTCAGAGAGCAGTGGGTCCAACTACAAGCAAGATTCACAATTGGTCAAGGTCAACTGTGGCAATCCTATACCCCTATGCAAATGATTGGTTAAGGATGGGCATGTGATCCTGTTCTGACCAGTGAGATGCTAGGAAAATTCTCCTGAGGCTTGGGGAAGGTTTTCCATCTTGATTAAAAGGGAGAGACACACGAGGAGACAGCCTCTTGTGTGCATCGCCTTATGTCTTGCTTTCAATAGTATCATGTGAGAAAAGGATACTTGAGCCAATGAGAAAAATCATCACTGATTTTCCACAAGATGCAGAGAACCTTGGTCCTCAGTGACTCTCTTGAGCCACTGACCAACCCTGGTGCCATCTTCTCCAGACTTCTTGCTAAGTGAGATGTTAAACCTTTGTTTGCCTAAATATTCTATGACTTGTGGCTCAAATCATCCTGATACAGGTGCCTTAGGAGGTAATGAGTTCAACGTCCTTGGATTTGTACAAGCAGAGCCCGGAGGTCCACTTACAGGGATATTGTGGCAGAGGTTCAGGATTCAGATGGAGATGTTACTAGAGGACAACTAAGGTCACTTCCAGTCCTTATATTCTATGATTGCCTTCCTGCCCCTACCCAAGCCCAGCATGAGTCACTGTTTGACCTCCTAAGTCTGTGTGTATTGAGCAGGCTGGCAGTCAGAGCCAACACTCTCCATGAGTCACCTGTAATGGCAGGCCTTGGAAAAAGGCAGAGGTTGTGATGTCACAGCTCCTCCAATGACACAGCATCAGGGGACAGCTAGAAATAGATGTGTGGTAGCTCTTGCCACTGGCACTCTTTTGTACTCTGAAACAGCCCCATTTCTCTCAGCTCAGACACTGGGCTGCTGGAGAATTAGAGAACCAAAATAGACTGGATGTCTAGTCACCCTCCTAGAATTCCCCATCTGCTGTGACAAAGTTCTGGGGACATCCAAGGTGAAACTCACCCAGCAGAACATTAAGAAAGTGACAGAGATTTAGTTGGGCTTAGGTTCCTAACTACAGTGGGCTACTCACAAATGAAGATCCTGAGACAGTGTCTCAGTCCAGCTTTGTCCTCAACACATTCCTGAGATCTGAGGTTGGGAAGTGTTGGAGACCATGGTCTGTTTCATCTCTTACTTCCAGTGCTTCAGGCTGTTGAATGCTGCTGAATGGAGCAGCCATGCACTACACAGCCACACCACCAATCTGATAGGATGCAAAGAAGCTGGAGATCTCTGGCAATTCTGCTTGCAAACAATTTTTACAGACTCATAACTGCAGCTAATATTTGTTGGGATTTTAGGGGATCAATTGATAGCACCTACATTTTTCCCTATGTCCAATACCAATTAAGAAATTTATATAAAGTCAGAAAAATCGATATCAAAATATCAGATCCATCATTGATGAATTTGAGTTTGGAGGACTGGGCTGAGGAATGAGGCAACAATATGTTTTAACACTGTACCCCAGAGGAGAACTTTTTCACCTCCTTTGTTGAGTCTAATTCATGGCTGAGAGCACACCTCAGCATATGCTTGCAAATGCACACTCTGATAAATGTCCCCTCTTCCATGGGGAGTGAGAGTGAGAAGAGAGACCAGTAATATTGGTGTAGCTGAAGTCTCTGCACATGGAAACATAATGAATGAGGAATAAGTGTCTCCCATAATCATATTGACTGAGTCCTTAATGTTTGTCAGGTACTATGCCAAGTATTTGCATAGACTATTTGATTTAATTTTCTTTTCAACCTTATGGAGAAAGTACTAGTATTGTCTTCATCTTACCAATGAGGAAACTGAGGTCCAGAAAGACCCAGTTCTTTCCGAAGGAGATGGGATCTAGACTGAGGTCTGTTTGGGGCCAGAACCTACCTTGCAAACAACAGGTTGCAGAACCTCCTCTATATTACTGCACACTGTTGTTGGGGTGCTGTGAGGAGATGCAGGAACATGGGGATCTGGATCAGAAGACCTGGGCTCTAGCCCAGGCTCTGCTACTTCTTAGCCTCCACAACTGAGGTGTCCTTGCCTGAAAAATGGGGATTGTGACACCATTCTTGAGAGGCTCAGGAAGTTCCTATGAGGATCAAGAGAGACCATGGGCATTAAAGTGTTTTGTAACCAGCCAGCAGAAGGCATTGATGTGTGTCTGGGAGTAGGAGAGTGCTGA
>NW_007787840.1:0-2422 GCF_000696425.1 Galeopterus variegatus
TCTTGAACTCCATAAAGCTTGGTCATACATATGATTAACTATAACACCTTCCACTTGTTTCTTTAAGATATCTGGATGTCTTCATTTGATTATTTCATTCAAATCAAGACAAGCAGCTTCAAAGTTAATAGAAAACCAGCCCCAAAGGTGCTGTGTAATGTTAATCTTTTATTTTAATCATCTAGAGTTTCATACAAAATAAAAGAGGCTGTGGGATGAAGGGGATTTCACTTTACAGCATTGGAATTTTCTGAAGTTTTTTACAAGCATATCTTTTCAGATCTTTTCTGGCACATATATATTATATTTGGAATGATATATTAAATATAAAATGTATTCAGGTACTAGTTTTTTTTCCATTTTGTTAGCTTGCACCCCTTTCACTTTCAATAAAAGCGATCATGTTCCATAATGAAATTTGCCTTGTACATGGCATCCTGGCTGTTAAGGGAATGGCTGAATCACAGAGGGTAGATTTTGTGCTCTCAAGTTTAAAGAATGTGCTTCAAAAGTTGTCTCCTCAAGTGGTGCTCATCAGACTGCCTACTGAATTCGGCATTTTTAACCTTAATTTAGGAGAAAAAGAATATTTAAAAGGGCCCAGGTGCTTGGAATTTTGCACATTATTAATTTAAATTTAAGATTGAAATAATTTTTACTTTGTGACTGGGAAGTACTTTGGACAGACACTATCCTACTTACCATGAAATGAAAGAATCATGGTGATGTGAGTGGGCAATGTAACAGTTCATATCGCTTAATTAATTAAGCAGAACTTAAAAAAATAAATAGAATAAAGAACACTATTGAACCATAGCATTGTCAGTAAAGTATCTTTTAACTGATAAAAGACTCCAAAATCTGCCACCATCTGGAACTCAGTGTTTCACAAAATAAGAAACATTTTTTTCCTCCTTCCCCCCTGCCCCATTTCTCTTCTTTTTCTACATTTTCAGTTTTGGGGCAAGCTATGTAGAAAAAAAAAAAGGTATAGGTGTTTGAATCATGTTTATACATAGCCTTTTCAGCAGTGAGACTGTGACAAATCACCTAAACTCTCAAGGTTTAGCTTCTAGTCTATAAATAATGATAACATCTCCTCTATAAATTTTTCTGTGTAAACATACAGATCAAATGAAAAATGTCTAAGAATATTTATATAAATTTCTATTATTATAATAATTAATATAGTTAGTGTTTTTTAAAATATTGTAATTTGAAACCAATATTCTTTAAAACAATGTAATTTAACTCTTCTGTTCTTTAGTGACCACATATCAATGCCAGACACCTGGTTATGTGTTTCAGTGTATGGGGGTGATTGTTTTAGTCTACTATTAATATTTAGAGTTGGACTTGAATGTCTTATAGCAATTGTCAATGAATTGTGGATTCCCAACTAAGCTGACACATTTATAAATGCTGGAAACAATCAGCTCCCTTCTTTTGGAATTATTAAAATAGTGAACACTGAATGCTAATTTTATTGCTCAATCATGAAACATTATTTTGTATATTCTAGGTGAGGCAATATTGGTGCTGAAGAAAATAGAAAATATTTTATATATGTGTTTATTTTTATCAATATTATCTGATTTCAGTTATCTAATTGTGAAAGAGTTAAGCTTTTAGGTTTGAAAATAATAAAAAAGGATAAGGGTGAAAGAGTGAGGGAATGATGCTTCAATTTGTATTTTTAACCATCAGTTTTTAAGAACCAGTGCTTTACTTTGGAGCTCTTTTAATCATTATTTTGATAAGTAGCGACTGTCCCCAAACTTGAATATTTTGTTTCTAGATTTGTAATGGAACCATGCATTCATGTGTGTGTACACACACACACACACACACACACACACACACACACACACACACAGAGTTTAGGAAATGGTGAGGTATTGCATGATATTTGATTTGATCTATTTTTTGGTTTGGTTTGCCTGTTATCTAAGTAAAACTACAGGCTAATCCAGGGTAATAAGTGATCTCCTAAAGGTAAATAAAATAGAATAAAAGTAGCACATTAAAATATTAAAAGGAAAAATTAGTTTTAAGCATGGAATAAATATTCAGCATCTATGAGATGAAATGATTTAACCATTTTCTTTCCTATTCTTGTTTTATGTCACCTTAATAAACCTTTTTTCATAGAGTGCATTTCTTGAGTATATATTTGTGTATTGTATCTAAAATAACACATGAAGTAAATTGTTTATTATGGATATATGTCTAGATATTAAACATTAGCCATTACACCGAAGTAAAATAATAAATATATTTATATAATCTGTAACGAGAGAAGAGTTTTTTATCCTTTGTTTAATTATATTCATTTCTTAGACTAAGGATCTATATGGGATATAACCATTTGTATCTTTAAAAGTATTTAGGGACAGAATATAAAAGTGTCCCAACACCATCA
>NW_007787841.1:0-2421 GCF_000696425.1 Galeopterus variegatus
TCCGGGAGCGCAGCCGCCTGGGCCCGCCCCTTAAAGGGGCCGCGGCGCGAAGGCGGGAGCCGAGGGCCGGGCACCGGCAAACGTAAAGGCGTCCTCCGCGCCCTTCTCCCCACCCGCCACCCCCGAGCCCACGCGTCCGTTTCTCCGCTGACAGCTTGGTGGCTTCATTATTACAAGGAGCAGGACGCAGATCCGCTTGTCAGCGGGGGGTGGGGTCCTTGGCAGGCTGAGAGGTCCCAGGCTGCAACGATTTGGGGACTGTTTGGACCTTACAGAGTGGCCCCGGAAAGGCCATGTTCATTCATTCAACTAGTACTTACTGAGCCTGAGCCCATAAAGATTTCTTGAGCTCAGTCTAATATGTGTTGAGCCTCGGTAATAGGTGCTGGGTACTATGCTGGGCCCTGGGGAAAGGGATACGTACATCCTGTCCTTACGCGCTAATCACTTCATGAGGGGGACCTCACAGGGGGTGCAATTTCAGGGGGTGGCAAGAGCTACGAGAGAATGAATACTCGGGGTACCCATGGGATGGAGCTACATTGAAGAGGAAGGGAAGGCCAGGAAGGCTTTGGGGGAGGGAGTGTTCAGACACAAAGAATAAAGCCCTGAAACAGGAAGGAGTTTCATGTGAGGTTTGGGAGGCTGTGTGTGTGTTTAACCTTGAAGAATCAAAGGGAGGTTAGATGGCTGTGGTGACCAGGGGGAGAAAGGAGCTTGGGAATCAGCCCACACAGCCACTGAAGGGACAGGTGATGCTGCTTCTACAGCCATCTCTGCCCTTGGGATTTATGAGGCTGCCTCCCCTGGGATTAGATGGCTGTGGTGACCAGGGGGAGAAAGGAGCTTGGGAATCAGCCCACACAGCCACTGAAGGGACGGGTGATGCTGCTTCTACAGCCATCTCTGCCCTTGGGATTTATGAGGCTGCCTCCCCTGGGATACCACAGTCACCTCTACACATTAACAGCCTGTATCTCCATGGGGGTGAGAGGCTTCCATGGAAGCCTGGCCAAGGGTGGGTGTGTGGGCATCACAAGTGGAAGGGGACAACGGAGAGAGAAACAAGGTGCTGGGAAAATAGAATAATCAGGCTCCCCTGCCTCAGGGCCGGTTGGGGGTGGTTCAGCGCATTCTCTGTAAACAAATTGTATGGGGGTGGAGCTGGTGCCCAAGCCTGGCACTGCGGCTTTGCTGGATTCTGCCTCCAGGCGTGGTCATGCTTTCCAACCTACGGCTTCCGGTTACCTAGCTCATAGACCTGAGTGTAAGGGGTCTGGGGACCCAGCCTGGCGTGTGAAGAGTTTGTGACCCAGTCTGTGAATGGGCTTAAGGGGTCTGTGAGCTCCAGACCCAGCCCTAGTTTGACACTCGGCCCAGTTGGTGCAGGATTACGGGCAGGTAAAAGAGCCTGAGTGCGACAATTGGCGTGGTCCTGTACCTTTACAATTGGCCCAGTTGGCAGGATTCCGACAGAGCCAGAGCACTACAATTGGCAATATCGGCAGGCCGACAGAGCCAGATCTTTGCTCAAGGACACGGTCCATGCCCATGGTCCCCACCGCTGGAAGTGTGGTGGCCGCTCAGCATCCTTAAGGAGTGCCCCAAAATGTGGGATCTGGGCTACTGATGCAGACAGGGAAGGCGGATTGGCCAATGGCTCCTCCTGCTTTGTTCGCTAACAATCCATTTCCCATTTCCACAAGATGCTGCAGACCTGTTTGCAGTTCCCAGGGCAGATATTATACCTACCAACACTGGTTTGAAATGCAGCCAGCCATTAACTCTCCCCTTGCCTAACCTCTTGATTTCCTTACCCACTGTATCCCAAAGGTGTGTAGAATAGTCTTGCATATCTCTGACTCACCAAAGGGCTTACTGAGGACTTAATTTAAACCAGGGGCCCTGGGTTCTAGCCCCATAACTAGGAGGAAACAGTCTGACCTCAGGCAAGTCCGTTTCTCCTGGATCTCCATTTCTCCTTAAGCAAAAATGGAAAAGGAAGTTCACCTAAAGCTATACAAGTTCAACTAAAAGCTCTATAAGTCCTCCAGACTTGTATTTATGATCCTGGGAATTAGTATGTTGAAGAGTTAACACAAATTCTAGAACTAAATAAGCCTCCTTTCAATTCCAGTTTCAGAGGCTGGGAAATCCAGGGAACACATCTGTTGAGGTCTTCTTTGGTAGTGGCTTTACAGCAATGCAGGGGTCTCACATGGCAGAAAATGACAGAGCAGAGGTAGACTCACGTGCTCTCCTTTCAAAGCCCACAGAACCACACCCCTGACCACCATTATTAATCCATTCACTCTGGCGGCCTTACAATCTAATCAACTCTTCAAGGCCCCACCTTTCCATTACCATGATAGGATTTCCCACCTTCCACAGTTGGGATTAAGCTTCTAATATATGAACTTC
>NW_007787842.1:0-2421 GCF_000696425.1 Galeopterus variegatus
ATTTTTAGTATAACTTTTGAGAAGTATAGTGTCATTCTATTCTTGATCATTTGAATGAAATTTACTCTTTTTTTCTCTGAAAAATTGTGGCCTCCTTTTTCATTTCATTTCTCAGCATTATAAAATTTGATAAACGTGTGCCTTTTTGAGAGTCTTCTGTTAAATCAATGAGCAGAGAACTTGAACTTTTCAATTCAGAAATTCCTGGTTTCATTTCTGGCATTAAAATTTTTTTCTTTAATGTCTCCTCTACATTTTCTCTATTCTTTATTTATAGAACTTCTATTATTTAAGCATCAGACCTTACAGATTGGTTTTCTAATTGTTTTTTTACTTCTACCTTACTTTTAAATCTTTTTCTCCTTTTTATTTTTTATTCTTTTTGGAAGGGGTGGTGGAAACATTTTACTAATGGTATTCCCCAAATTAATTGACTTATTTATTTCTGATCTCCTGTTTTATTACTGTTTTCTGAATGTTCTTTTTTGTTGTTTTTTAGTTCTTTCCAGTTCTTGTAAGTAGTATCTTCTTTAATGTTTCTGATGACAATGGCAAGAATTCATTTTACATTTTCTTATTACTTAATAGAGTCTATTTTCCCGAAGCTTTTTTTTTTTGCTAGTTTTTTTTTTTTTTTTCTTGTTTTATAGAGTCTATTTTCCCTAAGCTTTTTTTTTTTTGCTAGTTTTTTTCTTTTTTTTTTCTCATTTTTGCCTTTTCTCAAACATCCAGTAGTTAGTCCTCGGCTATATGCTTACTTTTAAGAGTGAAACACGAAAAAGTTAATTTAAAATTCATATTACCTATGGAGAATGTCGATGTCAATGATTTTAGTTTTATTTTTTTGAGCTATTTTGATCTTTCAGGGAAAACTGTTCCAGTCTCCCAGAAGGACTTAATTAAATCCCATGAGGAATTAAACTTAGTTGCTAGCATTCTGAGAACCAGGTGGGGAGAATAAGGCAAAATATTGTGAAATGTTCCTATTTTAGTATTTCTGCTCTCAATTGTGTTCCAATCTTCATGTTACCCTCTGCTGAGAATAAACCTCTAGGGTTTGCTGAAGCAGGAGAAAGACAAGAGCCTGGCTCAGGTGAGGGAGTAGTTCTAAAATATCTGTTTCTTAATCTAATTTCTAATTAGTTTTCCTCTTTTAGCCTCACTATTTCCCAAAGTTCCAGACATAGCTGATGCCACTGATTCCTGAGTTCTATAGTATAAATCAAATTCTCTCTTGGCATTCTTCACTCCAGGCTATAAGTTCATTTTCTCTTGTTTTCTGAGTGAGTTATCACTCATCCACCTCTTTTCCATTTTTGAAAATTATGTTGTTCTTGTATGTTCTCCTACGTGCTTTGTCCTTGAGGATTTATGACCTTTATAATTTACTTTTAATATTATTTTATTGGAGTTTGAGGGATAAAGTAGAGGTAAATATGAGAATTTAATCCAGCATCTCTAGTCAAAAGCAAGCATCTCGGTTCTAAGTTTGTTTCTGACCCACAAATGACAAGTCCCAAGGAAGCTTGGCCAACATTACAATTTATGTACAATAATAATAGTGTAACTGACTGTGAAAATAGTCAGATGATATAAAATTGTCTTTCTCTTTCAGAAGAAAACATTTAGGAAAAGGGGTAGAATTGTATTTTATAAGTATTCCATAACAATTACTCTTAAAAAATTATTAGGAGAGACTACCTAAAAAGATAGACGTTAATCCTTTGGAAGTGCAGTATCTATCTAATTCTCAAGGTCAATAGAGTATTATTTAAGATACTTAATTTTAAATTATTCTTTTAAATTTGCAGGATGTTATGGGAAATTGGGACTATAAATTGCTGTTTCACTAAGGATAGTTAAGTTGGGATAAAAAAAAAAAGAAAGAAAGAGCTATTTCACATGAAATTTCATTTGAAACATAATTTCAAATGGTTTGGAAGTGAGTCATTCAATGGTTTGGGAACTGACCAAGAGAATGTAAATAATGGAAACTGATAAAGGGAAATGCACTGCATAATTGAGGTTGAAGGACCATCAAGACACCACAGAGATGAGCTCTGGGATCAGACTTATTTAACAACTTCATTAATGATCTGGAAGAGAGAGGATTCAACAAGTTAATTAAATCTACAGATGGTCCTTAGTGGAGGTTACAAATACCAGGGAGAACTGAGAAATAATATTGAAAGACCAGGGGGTCAAAAGCTTTGATAACTGTGGAAATAGAGGAGCAAAATTAAATGTAGAAAGGATAATTACTACTGAATACACTTTGCTCAATGAAAAAAGGAGTTAAACTTGAAACTATTAATCCAGAATAGAAAACAGTAAAGCTAAAAGAAATTCTGTGGCTGATAAGCAAGTTATTTCGACAGGAACAGAGTATGTATCTCTAAAATAAATTTATTGAAAAAGAAT
>NW_007787843.1:0-2421 GCF_000696425.1 Galeopterus variegatus
CATGCACATCAATGAGAGGATGCTACATAGAAAAGAAACTCTGGCCACTCAGATTTGTCCATGGTCGGTTCCGTAACCTCACTGGAGAAATAACAGGAATGGGGATGAAAGGATGGAAAGGGAGTAAGCTCACATGAAGATTTCAGCTCATTCTTTCATCTTTGGGGTTTTTCAGCATTACTTTTTCTAAGCTTCTATCCTGGGAATGGGAGAGTCAGGAAACATGGAAGAAAATATATGCCTTGGGGGACAATGTTGCTACATGGAATCTTAACTGTTCTAGGGTTCTATAGGTTGTTTCAACCAACCATGACTCTGTGAGCCTTTGTAGCTTTTCCTTTCCTGACCAGACCTATTTAATACTATGTATACCATTCATGCCTCCATTCCTTTGCACATTTTCTTTGGACGAATAGTAACTAAAATCTGGGAAAGCTGCATTGTAGGGCACTTAAGGCACGCCTTTCTTTGTTAACTGGCTGGACATGGCTAAATTGCTGATAGTATTTTCCTGGCTAGATTTGTTAATGAAGTGGCCAAGCATTCCAAGGACCGTTGTGCTCTTGCGAGATTTCTTTCGGCTGGTTCTCTACATGCATGAGGTTCAGAGGGTTTAGAAAACCATCTGAACTCATAGGATTTTATTTGAACCAAAACCCAAACTTTGAACCTTTTATGATTTTGCACATCACAAGAAAATGTGTCTCCTGCCTTGATATTATTCCCTCTGGTCCCCTCCTGACTCTTTGTCCCTTGGATAAAACTGAACAGTTAGTTGGAGATCAAAACTCGATCCAAGGGTCACCTCCGATTGATGACCTTCTCTTTACAACAACCACTTTAATTAAAGACCATGTCTATGAGAAACCACTTTTTCACAGGCCCTTGGATGTATTCTCAAGACAGATTTTGCGGTCACACAGCTGCTGCATCCCCTTGCTCTGAAGAGTGGCAAGTCCCAGCAGATCACAGATGTTAACCCCATGACAGGCCAACCTATTTATGTTGGCTACTAATAATGACTTATGTTTATAATGGCACTATTCATCCCAGAAGCTTGCTCACAGCACTCCACTGACCACATGTGTGCTCCTTATTTGGGCATGTGTCTATATACACCCACATATCACAGCTGCACAAAGGTCTTGACTGCTGTGGCTTTAATCAGCCCTTTCTTCCTTTTGCTTAGCTTCAGGGCCTGATCCCCGGGATTAGTGGAACCAGTGCACCCTCCTCTTTATCACTGGAAAAAACAGGATTGAACAATTGGGAGTCCAGCTCCTTATTCACTTTGTTGCTTATTAGAGTCTGTGTACATCAGCTGTGAGGCTGCAAATCAAGTTGAGAGAGACCTTGTGCAATACATATTTAATAGTGGGAACTCTCCTCCCATTTCATCTCTTCCCCTTCTCTCCTTCCATTTAATGAACCAATTATTCTGACAAGGAGGAGAATGCTCCCTTCCCAGCTCCCTCTCACTTTGAGCCTTTATTCCCTGCTTCTCTAAAGTGCTGCCTAATTTGGCATAAGACCCTATTGTAGGTTATTTTTACATTCACTATGAATTGTGTGAAATTGTTTCAGCACATTGGAAATTTTTCTTTTAAAGCAGGAGATATTATTTTATCCCCAGGTGAATGACAGAGAAGATGTGATGGTAAGAAAATGTCCAAACTTGCATGCGCTCAATTTTATTCCTTTTATTTAACAACATTACAGTTTGTTTTCTATAACAGATCAAACAAAGAAAAAAACACGTTGACTACATATTAATGGATTCCCACTTCTGTTTTTGTTGAAATACTAAAATGCAGCAAATCTAGTTTTCACATTGAAGACTTTGTAGCTATTCATTATTCATGATGAGTGTTATAGAATTTTATTAATTTGCACATTTACTTTATTTACATACACAAAAATCTGCAGCAGAATTACTATAGATAACCAAATGTTTTGAGTATGAAAATGGAAGCAGATTTCAATACTACTACTGCTGTTTATCTTCAGACATTTGTTTATTCTTCTCTACTGGGCAGATATCTTGATTATTGATTTATCTTACATGGTATAATCTGAATTAGATGAAGCTCTTTGTCTCATCTAGTTTTAAAGTGTTTGGCTTATTTTATAAATAAACAAAATCAAGTGACATTGGTGTAATAGCTTTAATTAGAAGACCTGAGATTAGTTAAATATTTTATCAGTAATAAGTGCCAGGTACTCTGATAGATAATAGTTTCAATAGCATAAACAAGAAACAGCCTCTGCCCTCAAGAAGCTTCTGAACCAGTGAAGAACAGATGTTCTGAATCCACAAATGTCATTACAAAAACATGGCAGATATACTTGCTATCTTTGCAGTCTCAACATTCCTTCTTTTGGTAACAACACTCATATTTACTTTTATTTATTTATTTATTT
>NW_007787844.1:0-2421 GCF_000696425.1 Galeopterus variegatus
TGGGAGGGGAACCCCAAATTAGGCACCTGTCATACCACCAGGGCGGCTATGCTCTCTTAGTCCTGGAAGGCTGCCCATTCAGGGTCCACGCGATCACCGACCCAAATAGTTTCAACAAAATAGAGAATGTCCAGAACACAGGTACAGGTAATACTGACTGGATGAACCTTTCATCGCTAGTTATTTTTGGAGTCCATGTGAGCATATACATGAGTTTTCCTGTATTCAAATGCCTGGCTCAGGAAGCTAAATTACACCATAACCAAATGACTCACTTCCCTAGAGTATGAATGATGCCAAACAATTGGCGGCAAGTTGCAGACGTTGCCCTTGACAACGAATAGCCATCAGGGTGTTTTGGAGACCCAAAGTGGGCAAAGCATTATAGAATCTTTCTTTCAAAATGTATTGCTTATATCATTGTTCTAACAGCCCAAATATGTGATTCTCACGTCTATGATTCAGTGTGTCCTATCACACTGGAATTTCAGGAACTTAAAAATCATGAGAAATTTGATTAGCTATTTTTTTACTATGTTGCCTCAAATCTCCTTAGCTCAGGGAAATAGTCTCTATTTTATTCTCCATTCTAATGACAACAAATAGTTTTACGTTAATCTACAGCTAATGGTCATTGCTACTTTTTCATTTTCAGGAAAGAGTGTGTAACTGGTCCTGACATGGAAAATTTTACTAAGGCTGCGGTTTTGTTCTCCAACTCTGCTATGTCCCCATCCCCTGATGTGCATCCTTTAGACGTTTGATGTCACTTTTCATCCTGCTCTTATTGTCCGGTATGCATGAAGTGTTGATTTCTGGCCCAGAGCTGGCGCTCATTCATTGCTGAAGAAGGCGTTCCTGTTGTCCTGCCTTTCCTTGTGCTTTTCTCCTTCCACTTGCAATGCCTGTTTTGAATACCTCACCTTTTCCTACTTCAGTAGAAGACTACAAATGCTTAAGAATCATCAGCTGCTTCCTTGGTAGCCTTCTTTGATATTACTCCAAACCCACAATGACCTTCTGTCCTGAATTTCTGCCAGAATCACAGTTCCACATGTCCGTCAACAAACAATCAGTTACCAAATCTCTACAGGCTCCGTTCACTGCTCAGTTGCCCCTCAGCTGATTTGAAGTGAGTCACCATGTTTGATAAACTGTTCTTAATCTCCCACAAAGCTCAGCACAGAGTTGGGCATATTCCGCCTTCAGCATTCACTGATGAATTTAACCAGGTCAATGTTTCCATCTTCTATTACAGATGCTCCTTAACTTACAATGGGGTTATATCTCTATAAACCCATCATAAGTTAAAAATACCCTAAGTTAAAAATGCATTTAATACATTTAACCTGTCAAACATCATAGCTTAGCCTAGCCTACCTTAAACATGCTCAGAACACTTAAACATTCACTTAGAATTGGGCAAAATCATCTAACACAAAGCCTATTTTATAATAAAGTGTTGAATATTTCACATAACTTATTGAATACTGTACTGAAAGTCAGTAGAAGACTACAAATGCTTAAGAATCATCAGCTGCTTCCCTGGAAGCCTTCTTTGATATTACTCCAAACCCACAATGACCTTCTGTCCTGAATTTCTGCCAGAATCACAGTTCCACATGTCCGTCAACAAAAAATCAGTTACCAAATCTCTACAGGCTCCGTTCACTGCTCAGTTGCCCCTCAGCTGATTTGAAGTGAGTCACCATGTTTGATAAACTGTTCTTAATCTCCCACAAAGCTCAGCACAGAGTTGGGCATATTCCGCCTTCAGCATTCACTGATGAATTTAACCAGGTCAATGTTTCCATCTTCTATTACAGATGCTCCTTAACTTACAATGGGGTTACATCTATAAACCCATCATAAGTTAAAAATACCCTAAGTTAAAAAATCATTTAATACATTTAACCTACCAAACATCATAGCTTAGCCTAGCCTACCTTAAACATGCTCAGAACACTTAAACATTCACTTAGAATTGGGCAAAATTATCTAACACAAAGCCTATTTTATAATAAAGTGTTGAATATTTCACATAACTTATTGAATACTGTACTGAAAGGAAAAAACAGAATGGTTGTATGGGTACTCAAAGTACCATTTGTACTGAATGCTTATAGCTTTGCACCATCATAAAGTCAAAAAATTGTAAGCTGAATCATTGTAAGTCAGGGACCATCTGTATAAAACTCCTGATGATACAATTCTCTTTGTTGAACTTTGCAGGACATTATAGAAAACCTGACATACATATGCTTCCTGAGAATGGCTGTGGCCCTGGACCTGAGATACACTGTTACAGTTCCTCACCTGGATTAAAAACTGGAAACCAGTGGTAGAATTCATTCTTGTAAGGAACAGTGTCAAATTCACTGCACTGCATCTGCCGAAATGTTGGTGCATCTGGGCGACAGG
>NW_007787845.1:0-2421 GCF_000696425.1 Galeopterus variegatus
CCTTCCAAAACGAAGGGCAAATAGTATATTTCTCAGACAAACAAAAACGGCAAGAGTTGACTACCACACAACCTCCCTTACAAGAAATTCTCAAAGGAGTACTGGGTTTGGTACCTGAAAAATAACTACCACTGCAAAAGTAGTAGATTTCTCAGACAAACAAACACTGCAGGAGTTCATTACCACATGACCAGCATTACAAGAAATCCTCAAGGAAGTACTGGGTTTGGTACCTGATAAACAACTATCACTACCATGAGTAATCAAGAAAGAACAAATTCCACCAGTAAAATCAAAATGCTAACCATAAAAAGAAAAAAAGTTTATCTACCATCACAAGAAACAAACACAGAAGACAAACAGTAAATCAGAAAGAAAGGAGAGAAGATATTAAGATATCCAAACAAAAATCAATAAAATGCTAGGTGTAAATCAATACCTTTCAATAACAACTCATAAAGTAAAAGGATTAAATTCCTCACTCAGAAGACACAGACTGACTGACTGGATTAAAAAGGTGGATAAATCTATATGCTGCTTTCAGGAGACTTACCCCACCTATAAAGAAACACATACGCTAAGAGTGAAAGGATGGAAAAAGATATACCATGAAAATCAAAGTGAAAAATGAGCTGGAGTAGCTATTCTTATATCAGATAAAATAGACTTTAAACCATAAACCATATAAAGAGGACCACTATATAATGACAAAAGTATCTTTCCATCAAGAAGACATAACGATTATAAATATATAGGCACCTAATATCAGGACGGCCAGATTTATAAAGCAAATGCTATTAGACTTAAAGAATGAAATAGACACTAATATCATAATAGCAGGGGACCTGAACACCCCACTCTCAATATTGGAAAGACCATCTAGGCAAAGAATCAGCAGAGAAACACAAGATCAAAACAATACTTTAGACCAATTGGATTTGGCAGATATCTACAGAGCATTCCAGCAAACATCTTCAGATTATTCATTCTTTTCATCAGCACATGGAACAATCTCTGGGATAGAACAAATGTTAGGTCACAAATCAAGTACAAAAAATAATTGGAATTATTCCATGTATTTTTTTTCAGATCACAATGGATTATAATTAGAAATCAATAACAAACAAAACTCAGGAAACTACATGAATACTTGAGAATTGAACAACATTCTACTTAAAGACATATGGGTCCAAGAAAAAATTAAATAGGAAGTAAAAATTCATTGAAACTGATGAAAATACTGATACATCATACCAGAACCTGTGGTATACAGCAAAAGCAGTACTAAGGGGGAAATTAATAACATTAATTGCTTAATTCAGAAAAATGGAAAGATGTCAAGTAAAGAATCGCATTAGTCCATTTGGTGTTGCTATGACAGAAATACTTGAAAATGGGTAATTTATAGGGAAAAGAGGTTTGTTTGGCTTATCATTCTGGAACAGCTGCATCTGGCATGGGCCTCAGGCTGCTTCTACTCATGGCAAAAAGTGTCAGGCAGCCAGCAGGTACAGGCAGACCACATGGCGAGAGGACGTAAGAGAGAAAGGGAGAGGGGAAGTGCGAGGGTCTATTAAACAACCAGCTCTCGCAGGAATTAAGAGTGAGAACTCACTCATTAAACCCCCCTCCCGCAGGAAGAACATTAATCCATTCATGAGAGATCTGCCCCAATGACCCAAACTGCCACATCGGAGATCAGATTTCTATGAGTTCTGGGATGACAATAAATCCAAACTCCATTGACAATCTAACACTTCACCTTGAGAACTAGAAAAGCAAGAACAATCCAAACCCAAAGTTACCAGACAGAAAGAAATAATTAAGGGTAGAACTCAATGAAATAGAAACCCAAAACTTGATATAAAAGATCAATGAAACAAAAAGTTGGTTTTCTGAAAAGATAAATGAAATTGACAAACCATTAGCAAGGCTCACTAAAAAAAGAAGAGAGAAGACCCAAATAAAAAAAATTAGAAATGGAAAAGGTGATATTACAATTGATACCTCTGAAATACAAGGAATCATTCAAGACTATTATAAACAACTATATGCCAACAAATTTGAAAATCTGGAGGAAATGAATAAATTTCTGGACACACACAAGCTATCAAAACTGAGCCAAGAAGATGTAGAAAATTTGAACAGACCAATAACAGTAAAAGAGATTGAAGCTGTTATCAGAAGGCTCCCAACAAAGAAAAACCCAGGACCTGATGGATTCACAGCAGAATTGTACCAAACATTCAAAGAGGAATTGACACCAATTCTCTACAAAGTATTTCAAACGATTGAAACAGGCAATTCTCCCAAACTCAATCTATGAAGCAAACATTACCCTGATAGCAAAACCAGACAAGGATACAACTAAAAAAGAAAACTAGAGGCCAATATCCTTGATGAATATAGATGCAAAAATCC
>NW_007787846.1:0-2421 GCF_000696425.1 Galeopterus variegatus
AGCTCATTGATCTAAGTAAACTCATCAGACCAAGCACATCGATCAAAGTATAGTCATCAGATCTAGCTCATCGATCTAAGTAAAATCATCAGGCTGAGCTCATCAATCTAAGTAAACTCATCAGACCGAGCTCATCGATCTAAGAAAACTCATCACACCAAGCTCATCAATCTAAGTAAAGTCATCAGAGAAAGCTAATCCATCTAAGTAAACTCATCACACCAAGCTCATCGATCTAAGTAAACTCATCAGACTGAGCTCATCAATCTAAGTAAACTCATCAGACCGAGCTCATCGATCTAAGTAAACTCTTCAGACCAAGCTCATCAATCTAAGTAAAGTCATCAGAGAAAGCTAATCCATCTAAGTAAACTCATCACACCAAGCTCATCGATCTAAGTAAACTCATCAGACTGAGCTCATCAATCTAAGTAAACTCATCAGACCGAGCTCATCGATCTAAGTAAACTCTTCAGACCAAGCTCATCAATCTAAGTAAAGTCATCAGAGAAAGCTAATCCATCTAAGTAAACTCATCACACCAAGCTCATCGATCTAAGTAAACTCATCAGACTGAGCTCATCAATCTAAGTAAACTCATCAGACCGAGCTCATCGATCTAAGTAAACTCTTCAGACCAAGCTCATCAATCTAAGTAAAGTCATCAGAGAAAGCTAATCCATCTAAGTAAACTCATCACACCAAGCTCATCGATCTAAGTAAACTCATCAGACTGAGCTCATCAATCTAAGTAAACTCATCAGACCGAGCTCATCGATCTAAGTAAACTCTTCAGACCAAGCTCATCAATCTAAGTAAAGTCATCAGAGAAAGCTAATCCATCTAAGTAAACTCATCACACCAAGCTCATCGATCTAAGTAAACTCATCAGACTGAGCTCATCAATCTAAGTAAACTCATCAGACCGAGCTCATCGATCTAAGTAAACTCTTCAGACCAAGCTCATCAATCTAAGTAAAGTCATCAGAGAAAGCTAATCCATCTAAGTAAACTCATCACACCAAGCTCATCGATCTAAGTAAACTCATCAGACTGAGCTCATCAATCTAAGTAAACTCATCAGACCGAGCTCATCGATCTAAGTAAACTCTTCAGACCAAGCTCATCAATCTAAGTAAAGTCATCAGAGAAAGCTAATCCATCTAAGTAAACTCATCACACCAAGCTCATCGATCTAAGTAAACTCATCAGACTGAGCTCATCAATCTAAGTAAACTCATCAGACCGAGCTCATCGATCTAAGTAAACTCTTCAGACCAAGCTCATCAATCTAAGTAAAGTCATCAGAGAAAGCTAATCCATCTAAGTAAACTCATCACACCAAGCTCATCGATCTAAGTAAACTCATCAGACTGAGCTCATCAATCTAAGTAAACTCATCAGACCGAGCTCATCGATCTAAGTAAACTCTTCAGACCAAGCTCATCAATCTAAGTAAAGTCATCAGAGAAAGCTAATCCATCTAAGTAAACTCATCACACCAAGCTCATCGATCTAAGTAAACTCATCAGACTGAGCTCATCAATCTAAGTAAACTCATCAGACCGAGCTCATCGATCTAAGTAAACTCTTCAGACCAAGCTCATCAATCTAAGTAAAGTCATCAGAGAAAGCTAATCCATCTAAGTAAACTCATCACACCAAGCTCATCGATCTAAGTAAACTCATCAGACTGAGCTCATCAATCTAAGTAAACTCATCAGACCGAGCTCATCGATCTAAGTAAACTCTTCAGACCAAGCTCATCAATCTAAGTAAAGTCATCAGAGAAAGCTAATCCATCTAAGTAAACTCATCACACCAAGCTCATCGATCTAAGTAAACTCATCAGACTGAGCTCATCAATCTAAGTAAACTCATCAGACCGAGCTCATCGATCTAAGTAAACTCTTCAGACCAAGCTCATCAATCTAAGTAAAGTCATCAGAGAAAGCTAATCCATCTAAGTAAACTCATCACACCAAGCTCATCGATCTAAGTAAACTCATCAGACTGAGCTCATCAATCTAAGTAAACTCATCAGACCGAGCTCATCGATCTAAGTAAACTCATCAGACTGAGCTCATCAATCTAAGTAAACTCATCAGACCGAGCTCATCGATCTAAGTAAACTCTTCAGACCAAGCTCATCAATCTAAGTAAAGTCATCAGAGAAAGCTAATCCATCTAAGTAAACTCATCACACCAAGCTCATCGATCTAAGTAAACTCATCAGATCAAAGCACATCGATCTAACTAAACTCATCAGACGGAGCTCATCGACCTAAGAAAGCTCATCACACCAAGCTCATCGATTTAAATAAACTCATCAGACCAAGCACATCGAAGTACCTAAACTAATCTGATCGAGCTCATCGACCTAAGTAAACTTATCAGACCGAGCTCATCAATCTAAGTAAA
>NW_007787847.1:0-528 GCF_000696425.1 Galeopterus variegatus
CAGGTCTAGTCTGCGTCGATTCTGTAAAAGAACTTCAAAAAGTGATGTTAGCAATTTTTTTTTTTTTTATATACAGACACTTCCAAGTGGCTTGTATGACCTCCTAGGTTTGGTTGGCTGGCTCCTGGGGACCTTCCCTGGTGGCATAGGCCCTTGTTGACCTTAGGAGGGCGGCCACTTGGAGCATCCACAAAGGGTTCATAATGCAGTCTGAAACATACAAACAATAAACTCTTCAGGGTCCTCAGTACCCTGGGTATCTGGTAAGAACTTAAGATTTTTGGCTGGGACCCATATAGGGGTTGACTCACTGAGGGGGAAGACACAACCAAACCCTTGACCCATAGTTAGCAATAGGTCAGGGCCCCTCCACTGGCCTGTTAAGGGGTCTTTCCATCACACTTGGACTTCCGGGCACGGTGGTTGAGCTGACCAGTGTTTCTGGAAGGCAGACAAGGGTTCATTTTTGGAAAAATTTAGGATGTTTAAAGTTAGGAGTGCCTGTCCTAACTGCTGATGAGGGCTGGT
>NW_007787847.1:1528-2421 GCF_000696425.1 Galeopterus variegatus
GCTCTGCCGAGGATGTTTTTAAAGGTGGACTAGCCTCCTGTACTTCTTCAGGTGCCGCTTTCTCTCCTTCAGCTAAACTTTGGCGGGGTGAATATGCTGGGAGAGGAGGGGACAGAGTAGGGGCATAGGTATCACTCAATGGCTCAGGGCCTTGCATTGGCAGCTTTGTTTCCTTTTCTTTTCCCTCATTGAACTGCGCCCAATCCCTTTTTGCCTCTTCCTGATGCTCGGGACAGAAGCAAAGTTTTAGGGCAGAGATGGTTAGATAGAACCCTAAGGGGGAGGTCTAGCCCATGACTAATCTCGTTCTTTCTGGCCAAGGTCTGCACCCGGACCCAAGTCTCATACGAGAACAAGTCGGACGAAGGTGCGCAAGGGGCAACCTTCACTACATGATGCCAGGCATCCGTGGCCGTGGAGTCAGATATTTCTAAGCCTCTGCTTTTTAACATGTACTTTAGAGCCTTGCAGGCTGTCTCATCACTCTTTCCATACACACCTCCCATGTTGCCCGATGAGGAAGGGACAAAGGGAGCACAGGGCACAGAAGTGCAGGGACTTCCCCCTGTTATGTTACTGACCCCGACATGCAGGCAGGTTACTTCACCGTGACTACCATGGTTGCGGGGGCCACTCTGCTGGTTGATCACCCTTCGTTGACCTTCTTTCAGGACCAAGCAGCCAGGGGCCTCACTCACTCATTTTTCTTTCATCCACGAGTTTTTTAAAAATGCCTCACACGGGGCACCACTCTGTCGGGTCCGCCGCCAGCAGCCGACCTGTACAGCCCTAGCCTCGTTCCTTTCAGTGGGCGCGCAAATGGCCCGGGATTCCTCTTTCCCTCCAGTCCCCTTTTGAAGGAGACAGGGGAAGAGAGCTGAGAAGAGAGGTGA
>NW_007787848.1:0-2420 GCF_000696425.1 Galeopterus variegatus
TGTTAATGGCTCTGATTGGTGGATTCTAGATCCCAGCTAGAACCTCTGGGACATGTAGTTTTCAGCTGGATTTCCTTTGCAAACCAGGGAGCACTGGAATGAACATGAAGTGAGCCAGTCCATTTTGTCTTTTTATTCATATGAACAAGCTGGCTTTTGACAAATCTCTTGGCCCCTCTTAAGTTTTCTCTTTTTGTTTAAAGTTGTATTTTAATCCTATACTGCCTGCTTCTCAGGACTATTTGTCAGAATGAGATACTGACTGTGAATACACTTTGGAAACAGCAACAAATATCTGCAAGACACTGTAATTAATATAGATGGTTAAGAATCTGTGACCAAAATATAGAGGTTATTTTATACCAAAATGGAAAATTGTTTGCCCCATGAGTGTGAATAGGAAAGAAGCAGCCCGACATTTATCCAGAACACAACATGTGCCAGAAATTTTTCAGATGACTTCATTGCATCTTTTACATTCATGAATCACAATTACGCTGGAGATTAGAAGCAAACGCTTCCCCACCAAGATCATTTGGTTCTGTTGAATGCCATAGCAGTATGGGATGTTCACAAGACAGACATCATTGCTCTCTGAAAAACTGAGTATTCGATTTATTAAGTGCCTGGAATTCTATTGTGTGTGTTGAGGTGGGAAATGAATAATGGGTCTCAAAGCACAAAAAGAAATATCTGATTCCTGGTTTCTACAGCACTTTTCTTCAGATTCTTTCTGTTGTTTTGCTACACGAAAAGGGAGGCTGAATTTTGTATGAACTATAAAACCAAGGAGAAAAACCCTGCATGGGGCCACTAAGTATTGTAGCATTGTGGTAATGAATGATTAAATAGGTAGGGGAAGCATAAATCTCAATAAACACCAAATGAATCGGTTAGATGAAACTCAATGTTTGCCAATTGAATCTTTTAAAAAGGCACCTAAGTCTTTTTATGATTCTATTCCTTCTCTATCCCAAAATGTAAATAATAATATTGAAAGGTGGAACTTGTGCAGCACGAATTCTTAGTCCTCAGGTTTTATTTTTTAATTTTTTAAATGGCTGTTCAAAGGGACTGTTTGGTCAAGTGGCCAGCACACAGCACACAGAGGAAGGGCAGAAGGGGCTGTCTTTATGCTGAGCTGGGTTTTGATCTACCATTTGCCACCTATTAGGTTGAGGCTTCTGGCAGTTACTAAACATTTGGATTCTCAGTTTCCTCATCTTTAAAAAAGGGATAATAGTTTCAATTTCAGGGGTTTTGTGAATATTGAATGCAATCATAAATGTAGAATATTCATTAAGAGGCTTGAGAAATATTAAGTGTTCATAAATGGTCATTCTTTTACTCTCATTTTTTTCTCTAAAATGCAGAGTCCCCTACAGTGCAGAATGTCATCTCTAAATAATGTGACTGATGATCGTACAGCAAGGATGGCATATATTTGGAATGGATGGCACAGAAATTAGCCCCATTCATGGCCAGGGTGGATGAAGAGCAGTGTTAGTAGAAGTTCCCACACATGACCAGTGCAGTCATCACCATCCCCAGATGTGGTAGTGTCAGAGTCAGGTGCAGAGAAAGCATGTTGAACAGGAAAATTCTGCACAGATACCCCATTACTTAATGGATGATTGGAATGTGGGATTCTTGTAATGAGAGATCCATAGAGGATCATACTGTTCCCTCAAGGCAGAAAGAACTTGGGGAGTCTGCTGGCAGGTGACAGGGCTCATGTTATAAAGGTGTGGATCAGGGATAAGACTGCAGGGGCCAGACAATGATTAAGCAAGAGAAGAGAATGGAGAACGAGTTATAGGGAGATAACTGATTGCCCAGACAGAGATTCTTGCACAAGAAGCAAGTGGAGACTCTAAAGATCATAACTGGGGTCAGGGAGGGGTCTCCCCAATAAAGGGTTCACTTATCATAATTGGAGCAAATGTTCAGGACTGTGTGAACAGACAAGGGGCCAGGATGCTGAATCCTGGAGGAACTTATCAGAGTCTCCCAGTATAAGTTGGGTAGTTCCAAGGAGTGTTTGGGCTACAAGTTAGATACTTGGCTGACACAGAAGCCTCTGTTAACTCAGTAAAAATAGAAAAAGTCTATCCTACCCTCATTTTATAAAATGTGTAAAGTATTTCTCACTGGCCTTAAAACTTATACAGGTATTTGGATTCAAAAGATGTAGTTTAGACTCCTGATTCCTCCATTTGTTATGCTAGTCATTGCTTCTTATGCTAGACCTTTGAAACACCCCCCGCTCATTCTAACTACCGGGTGGTAAGAATCCAATGTGGTAGTAGGTACAAAAAGATAGGACAATCAATTATTTTTTTGCTCTATTCCTGCATCATCAATTATGATAGCAACATGTGCTATTGAACACTTGAAGTATGTTGAAATTGAGATGCACT
>NW_007787849.1:0-2419 GCF_000696425.1 Galeopterus variegatus
ATCTCTGTAAAAATCCCTGAACGAATATGTTCAGAGAGCTCCAGGCTCGGTGAACACACCATGTTGCAAGAGGGTGGCACACCCAGCTCCACAGGGACAGAAGATCCTGCACCGTGTACCACTTCATCCGATTGCTTACCCATATCCTGCTTAATAAACTAGCAAACACGGTGTTCTCCTAAGTTCTGTGAGCTATTTTAGCAAATTAATTGAACCCAAGGAGGGGTTCACGAGAACCCCCAATTTACTCGGTCATCCAGAAGCACCGGTGACAACCTACTACTTGCAACTGGCATCTGAAGTGGGGGCATCTTATGGGACTGAGCCCTTAACCTGTGGGATCTGTGCTAACTCCAGGTAGATAGTGTCAGATTGAATTAGAGGACACCTGGCTGGTGTCCACTGGAGAGAACCCTGCACCGCTGGTGTCAGAAGTGAAGCATTGTGCGGAGTGGGAGTACAGCAGGAGAAAATAGTTTATTTTCCTGCATGGATATAAACAACCAAATCAGTCCATGGAGGAGAAAGCAAAGCTTTTCCTTATAGCAGAAAACCAATTAATAAGTCCAGAAGGAAAGGTGGAATTAGAAGAACCACTGTTGGGCAAAGACCAAAGTGATTCTCATTACCAACATGACACCCAAACTAAAGGAAAGCTGGTGAAAACAGGATATTAACTTGGTCTCCACGTGTCTTCCCATAGCATACTTATTAATTACGAAGCTAAAAAAAGTAACTTTAAAATGGGGAAACCCTTAAACACCACCTTAACCAAGTGACTGACACCAGCATCACCTGTCATGACATCACCTGCCTCCGGGGTTATGACGCCCTGAGAAGGACACAGCGTCACGTCTGTTGTTTTTCCCAGAAAAATGCATAACCTGAATCTGACAATGTGGACGTCGTGTCAAACCCAAGTTGAGAGACGTTCTACAAATGAGCTCTTCAAAAATGTCAGAGCTGGGCCGGCCCGGTGGCGCACTGCTACAGTGCGCCGCTTGGGAGTGCGGTGGTGCTCCCGCCGAGGGTTCAGATCCCACATACAGACCGGTTCCCGCTCACAGGCTGAGCGAGGTGCGGGCGCAGCACCGAGGGTTGCGATCCCGTTGCCGGTCCCGGTCCGGTACGGGCGCGACACTGAGGGTTGCAATCCGTTGCCAGACACGAAAAAAGACAAAAAGGAAAAAAAAAATGTCAGAGTCATGAGAAACAGAGACAGACAGAGGAACGGTTTCAGGCTAAAGGAGACTAGAAACATGGATGCAGAATCCTCTTGGACAAGATCCTGGGCCAGACAAAATGACTCTTTCCTTCCCACGAAGGACACTCGTGGGACAACTGGTGAAATTTGGATAGGTGTGTAGACTAGATAATCGCACTGTATCAACGTTCCCTGATTTTGAGAAGAGTATTTTGGTTATATAAGAAAACGTCCTTGCTTTGGGGAAGTATGCACCAAGGTATTCAGAGGTGAAAGAAGGGAGGATTATACCCACAGTCTACCCTCCAACAGCTCAGAAAAGACAGAGGAACACAACAAAGGTGGTGACGTGTTAGCATCTGAGACCCTGAGTACCTATGGCAGTTCTTTTACTATTTTTGAAACTTTTCTTTAAGACTGAAATGATTGCAAAATGAAAAGATGGACATGGAAAGTGGGGGTTATTGAGTAGATCTTGCGTTCACCTTACTCCTCAGCATTTGGACTCCAGGAGTGGGGTCCTAAGCCCTGGGACGAGGCAGGAAGGGAAGTGGGGGGCAAGCCCAGGAGCGGAGCAGTCCCAGGGAAACGCTTGGGTTGGCAATCAAAAGGCAGTCAGGACTCCTGGGTCCTCCGAGCAGCCCATTATGCAAGTGCACACAGGGACCAGAGGACAAAAAAAGATGTAATTGAAAACCACTAATTCTGAACTCACCCAGGTCCAAGCATGTCCATGGGCAGCCGTGGGTGATGGGAGTGGAGACCCAAAACAGCAAAAGGTGTGACGGGTGGTCAGAAGGTGAGCAGCGGGGAACCCTGCCCATCAGGTTCCTCCAGGAGATTCTCACATACGTCCTTACCTGGCCGGGAACCCACCTGAGCTTGTAGGCAGCCACGAGCGAGAACAGGCAAGGTGAGAGGCTTGCTCAGAGGGCAGAGCAGGGCCTGCAGACCCCCACGCTGGCCTGCTCATTGCACCGACCACATGGACACACTTCTACCACGTTTTTATGCCAGCTCCGTAACTCTTCCCCTTCACACATGTCCTTGATAAACAGCAGGAACAGCAAACAAAAGGCCCCCAGCAACAAAAGGCCCCCAGCAACAGGCGGCAAGATGCACATCACATCTCAGAATGACCCACTTCCAGACAGTGCTGGGAAACAAAGATGCCCCTTTAGCACCATCTTGTGTCTGCACGTTGACACGAGGAAA
>NW_007787850.1:0-2419 GCF_000696425.1 Galeopterus variegatus
GGTTTGAGTTCCAAGGAATCTATGATTAGGGCTGATCTAAAGACTGCATCACCTCAGTATAGCTTGTGATTCCAAAATATTACAACCTAGAGAAACACTTGGCAAATACATGTAAACATCTCCTAATAAGCTAATTAATAATATTGGGTTTTGAAATGATGAACTGAAGTGAAGGTAAACCTGTCTTTGGTTAGGCAGTCATTTTGAGCTTTTCATTTTAAGAATTTTTATTATAGGCAAAAGTATCTGCAATCAGAGTTTGCTATTAGGAAGTACAAGGTCCATTTAAGACTAAAAGTTCTGAATGTTCATGTACTTAATAAGATGTATAACAAATCAGTAAGAAACTAAAGGTGACATATATCCTTATCATTTTCAAACAGAAGATTTCTTATTCTACTTGGCTAAGCTTTTGAGCCCAGACTACACTCTAAGAAACAAAGAAATCTAAGATAGCACACAATATTCTAAGATTTTTCATTATTGATTCTATGCTAACCTCTGCAAGTTGTGATTAATTAATGTAGGCATGCAGGTGTAGGAGGAAATATTTTTATAGTAACACCTCATTAATAAATGCATAATCATATACCTCAAATCTAATTTTCTAGATTACATATTTTAACAATACTTAATAAATAAATAAGAGGAAGTCTTTATGCCTCAAAGAAACTCTTTCACAGACTTCCAGTCTGTTTTAGTGTTGAAGAAATTTTATTCCAAATATGAAAGAAATCTAGTTACTAAAAATTGACATTTTTATATTGACAGTAAAAATATATAAGTGGAGATTGTTTTGCGGGTTACAGATTTACATGTGTATGTAATTAAAACACCAACAAAAAAAGTAAAACATTCAACAAATTAATCCTTTCCAATGTGTGGAGGGTAGTAGGTCTGTTCACAACTATTGTAACTTTCTCCTTCTTTTACATAGTTTGATTGTATTTCCTGGATCTCTTGGAGAAATGTATGATATTACCCTATAAAGCTAAATATTGGCACATCCTGCAACCAATCAATTGCATTTTGGGGAGACATGTTAAAATTGTCATAGTTGCAGTATTTATAGTAGTCAAATATTAACGGACAGGATAATAACCTAACATGTTTTGAAATGATCACACAATGGAATACAAAATAGGAGTATAAATGAACCTATAACTGTATTCCACAACTGATTTAAAACTTAGTAAATTAATGCTATGAAAAAATTAATTTCTAAAGTCTATATAAAGTATGCTAAATTAAAAAAATTCAAAACCAGGTAAATCTAAAAAATACATCTGCCATAAAGATATTTTGTTTATAAGGAACAAGATGATTATAGATTAAAAACAGAATATTGTTAATGTTTAGTATGAAGCAGAAGGCAGTATAGGAAAGGAATTAAAATTAAATTCAGTTATTGGTAATATTTTAGCTCTTGGGATAGATATAAGTTTGTAAGTATTCATTATACTACTTAAAAAATCTAGAAAAACAATAATATAAAATAAATAAAATAAAAGATGGTAAAATAGTTTAAAAATGGAGAATTCTCCATCTGAGATTTCATTACTGGAAGTGGGTTTTTCTGCTTGTGTGTTGACTCTGCTTTCTTTTGTGCTGGCTTCATTTTTGATCAGCCTCTCTGCACTCATGGTAGGATTGTAGAAAGGAGTTTTAGGTCTGTCCTCTCAGGAAACTCCATGAGGAAAAAACAAAAGACTTTTCTCAATATTCCAAACAAATGTATTGGCTTTGCATCTCATTTGTACTAGATCTCTGACCACATCATTACAGCCTTGGGAAAATGTTTTCTGATGGACTGAGCAGGAGTCATATTCCCATCCTTGGAGATATCACTGCTCAAGCCATATTTTCTGAGTATGGACAAGTCCTGGTTTCTCAGAGGAAACTCGGGGTCCAGTTACTCAAGAAGGAACATGGATTTCTTTCAGGTACAAGCAACCAGGCCCACTGTCTAATCAGACAATTTTTACAACTCACTATTAGCATCCTTATGAGGCAGGAAGGATGTCTACACTGGAGATTTTGTTGATAGAACTGGTTTCTTCTGCTCGTACATTGGATCTTCTTCCTCTTGTGTTGGCTCCATTTCCAATCAGGCTCTCTGCACTCATGGTAAAATCATAGAATGGAGTTTTGTGTCTGTTCTCTCAGAAACTCCATGAGGAAAAAAAAAAAAAAAAGACTTTTTGTGATATTCCAAACGAAAGTATTGTCTTTGCATCTCATTTACACCAGATTTCTGACGAGATCTTTATAGCCTTGGGAAAATGTTTTCTGATGGACTAACAGGAGTCATATTCCCATCCTTGGGAGATCGCACTCCCCAAACCTTATATGCTGAGTATGGACAAGTTGGAGATTCTCAGAGGAAACTCAGGGTTCAGTTATTCAAGAAGGAAAATGG
>NW_007787851.1:0-2419 GCF_000696425.1 Galeopterus variegatus
CACTGTTAGTGGTCTTGCTATCCTGGGGGCCACCAAAGTCCTCTTCTCTCCTACCACCTCCAAGTAACTCCATCTAAAGGGCACAGCTGCGGCCTCTGCCAGCTCCTTCTCCATGTGCTCCAGCATTGAAGTGGCCATTGAAGAGCCCAAAATGCTCTGAGCAGTTTTTTCTTTCTCATCATGGTTTCTCCCACCTTCATGAACTCCATAAGTCTCTCCTCCTCTTCCCCAGAGCTCCAGCAGCCCCAGTTTGGCTGATGTTACATTTTTATTGTTGTAAACTGGTTGATTTGTGAAAGAGTGATGCTGGGGACTGTCTATTCTGCCATCTAGAGTCCTACTTCCTTTGCTTGTCAAGTCCTTTCACATCCAAATTCTGGACACTTCTCCATTCTCGTCTCTAAGTGCATTCCTTTAAACCCCTAAGTCCGATTATTATCTTGCTAGTCTTAGTTCTCCAGACGTCATTCTTCTGTTTTTGCTCTTCCCTCTGTCCAGATTGACTCATTCATCTTTGTTGAATTTTTATTAATGTCCTCTTCTTTATGAAGCTTACCCAGTTCCTAACCCAGTGCAAGAACTGACCACCTCCTCTTTTGTACTCCCACTGTGAACATTCCCACAGTGGCTCTCCAATCCTGTCCCGTGTGTATTATGACTCTGTCTCTCTAGACAGGCTACATCCATCGTATTTATCTCAGCACCTAACAAAGTGACACATAGTAGGTTCTCAAAAAGTGATGAATGAGAACAACAAAATGATTTAAATCCTGCTGGAAGCCTGCCCTCCAAGCAAAAAGCATCCAATGTAAGCATCATGCGATTTTTTCATCAGGGCTAGATGATTTACGAGTTGTATGATTTATCAGGCTTCAGGTACCAGGTGTCACCTCTGCATTCAGCTTCACTGATCAAGAAAATGAATTCGATCCTGAATCTCTGTCCTCCCAATAGCAGGTTGCCAGGAGAAGTCGTTAATGCAGTAAATTATCTTCCCAGCTGTTAATATCATGTACCTGTCTTGTTTCTCTTCTTTTACTTCAGCTGAGCATCAATTTGTGCTGTGCTATTTACATGAATATCTTCATTTCATCAGTACCATTGTCCATCTGTTTGACTGAGAATTGAATTACTGAGCTGAGGCCAGGAATGGAGGCATTAGCCAGACTGAACAGCAACTTCTCCCCAGAGAGAAGGGCAATCCTGTTTCCAGTTTCCCTGCCCCCTCCTACTGCTGAAATGCAGCCTGGCAGACATGGAGCAGGCAACTAGAAAAACTGTCCTTAAGCAAAAAGTTAGAAAACAAGAGGTATTTTTCTTCTCTAAGACAGAGGCTACACCATGAAAGCTGAACGGAGAGCATAAAAGAAACCAAGGTTGGCTTCTTTAGCTGAGTCGCCAGTCTGCAACCCACATCGTACAAACACCCATTATTCATTCATCTAGAAAACAGTTAACATGGGCCTACCAAAGCCAGACACTATGCTCTAGGAATGCAAAATAGTCTCTGATTCATATCTCTTCTATTCCATGAAGTCAACAAATATTTCTTGAGTGCCTGCTATATACCAAGCACTATACTAAGTCCTGGGGATAAATCATTGATTAAAACTAAGGCCATATCCTCAAAGTGTGAGAAGGAGATGTTTGATAACCAGATTTGGAAAAATAAGTATTTCTTGAGTGCCTGCTATATACCAAGCACTATACTAAGTCCTGGGGATAAATCATTGATTAAGACTAAGGCCATATCCTCAAAGTGTGAGAAGGAGATGTTTGATAACCAGATTTGGAAAAATAACTCTTCAAACAGAAAGAACAGCTCCTGCGAAGTTTCCCAGGCTGAAATGATCTCAACATGTTCAAGGGAAGGAAAAAAGGTGGGGCGATGTGAGTGAGCAGTGGGGGTTCTAAGAGCAGGCAGCGGCCATGGCACGGCTTTCAGATCTTATTCTAAAGGTGATGGGAAGACGTTGAAGGGTTTTAAGAGAAGTGCTGCCATTACCTAAATTACCTTTAAAAAAAGATCACCTGTCAGCCCCTGTGTGGAGAATGGGCTGCCGAGAAACTAGGCTGGAGGCAGAGAAGCCAGTTGGAACTACTGCACTTGTCAAGGTGAGAAATGAGGCGGTGAACGGGTGTTGTTATGGTGTACATGATAAGAAGTGTCGAATTGGGCATGTATTTTGCAGTAAAGCAAACAGGATTTCTGATGGAGGGGAACGGGTTGTGTGTAAGAGACAGAGCAAACCCAACCCCGAGGTTTAGGGCATGAGCATCTTTGTGGATGGCAGCGCCATTTATCAAGGTAAGAAAGGCTTGGGGGTGGGGAGCAGATTTGGATTGGAAAATCAATAGGGCTGTTAACAAATGCGTTACATTTGAGGTGCCTATCAGACATCCACGGGGGGATGTCAAG
>NW_007787852.1:0-2419 GCF_000696425.1 Galeopterus variegatus
AATTATTGTATCAGAACTTTCGGTTCTTCCTAAAGCAGTATCGAATCAAGGAATTTTTTTTCCATTTATATTGAACAATTAAAAAAAATTGAACAGAATCCTTCACTGGAAAATTCATTTAATTATCACCTTACCAGCTCATAATGGCTCCATTCTCAAATGAGATCACTGCTTCCATTTATATTGAACAATTAAAAAAAATTGAACAGAATCCTTCACTGGGAAATTCATTTAATTATCACCTTACCAGCTCATAATGGCTCCATTCTCAAATGAGATCACTGCTTTAGTGAGACAGAATGGTATTTGATTTTTGTTTTATTGTATTATGTACAAAACACAAACTTCTAATGTTAGATGTATTTTCATTGTTATTATTGGTCTTAAATTTTATTTCAACATAAGGAATAAAATGAGAAAGTGGATCTTTAAATTCTTAACCAAATATTGCAAAACTTACCTATTTTAATCCAAGTTTAGTAAACACACACCACATGTTTATACATGGTCAATATTTTACTCCCTTAGGGGCTTAAATTTCTAGTTCTGGCCAAAAGATATTCTATAGCCTTCTTGAGGTCAAAATTTTCAGCCAGGAAAACAGCCTGTCAGTAACTTGATCAATTAGAGAAAATACTAGTGATTTATTGAAAGAGCTATACTTCTACTTTTCAATAGTAAATGAAGTAAGCCAAGTGACCCATGATATGACATAGAGAAAAGAGTATCTCTGATGTTGCTGCTGCAGATGCAGAAGAAATAGAAAAGTTGCAAGTTGAAATCAATACCAATTTTAGCCTTATTGATGGGATGCTTCATAATCACCAGACTGACCATAAAGCACAGGACACCAGGTCAGCTGCAAAGGCCACAACTGTCTGTTCTTTCTTCACTTGATAGTGACATGAATGGAACCGTTTGTGTTTATAACTAAATGTATACAAATATTTGATTATGCAATCTGACATAAAACCATGTGAAATTCTCATTGACTGGGCTGAGAATTACACTGTTTGAAAGACTCCCAAATGCTGAAGAGGTAGAGATTTCTACAAAATCAGTCATTATTTGAAGCAATGGCTGTTTAAAACAGATTACTGCTTTAATGAAATCACATGCCAAGGTTAGAGAAACATCTTTTCTTTCTAACATATCTTGCTAAACTAAGTATATTATTAGAAAAAAATTTCCTTTCCCCACACAATGGTACAGTTTCTTCCGAACTGGGAATGTACCATAAGCCCAGATCTGGGTAAATTCTTGCTTTTACACAGACACAGTTATATCTTTGAAGAGTGTGGGATGGGCAAAGACCTCTCAACTTATTCATCTACTTGTTGATTCATTCATTCAATGAATATTTTTTGAGTATCTACAACATATGCCGTGCATACGTACTGGAGGTACAGAAGGGTACAATATAGACAAAAATCCCTGCTCTTACAGAGCATGTAATATTGTTGAGATAAACAAATAAATAGATATATAATACAATGCCACATAAGGATAACTGTTATTTTAGGTGAAAAAAATGGAGAAGATAGTGACAAGAGCTGCTATTTCAGATCACATGGAGACGGAAGACCTCTTTGAGAAGAAAACATTTGAACAATGATTACCATGAAGCAGGGAAACTTGTACTGCCAATATATGGGGAAAGAACATGCAGAAAGAACAGAAGGTGAAAGGCACTGAAACAGAACATGGCATTTATTAAGCATGCTTCATTAGACAAAGAAGTTTTGAAAATGGAAATACAATATCAAGAATAATTCTATATAGAAGTTCTGTTGGTTCTTAAGTCAAGCTCTTATTACTCAGCTACTGGGATTTGAGAGGTCAATATCTCCTAAGGCTGGGTGTTATCAGTCTCTTTCCATTAAGTATCACACAATTCATTAATCCCTCCCAACAGAAGATGCTTTTCCCATGCACAAAACAATATACATTAGTGCAGGATATATTTAGTGGTCTGAAAAAGGCAATAAGGCAATAATACTTATGGTTAATCAGAGAACAGCCACCTAATCAGTCTGAACTTCACATATAACACTAGCTTGGTAGTTGCAATTGTCTGATCTTTCAAAATTAACTTGACATGGAATTGTTAAACCATTGAGGAAAAACCTACAAACTTCTAAAGTTCTATTGAGTCTGAGATTTACCATTGTAAATCATAAGAACATTCTGTATTTAAACACACACAGCATATTGTGTGTGTGTGTGTGTATATATATATATATATAAAAATATTTCTTCATAACATATGTATGTAAATGGTTATTACATATTGCAGCAGCCATGAAGATGTGTCAGTTGCTTCGATACACAATGTTCCTTTCAACAACTTACTACTCAGCTGCAAGGAGTGCAGTAAGTTGACAACCCTCCACAATTAGTCATTTCAGGATCTGCTGAG
>NW_007787853.1:0-2419 GCF_000696425.1 Galeopterus variegatus
ATGATTTCTTCGGGGCACTGTCCCTATAAACTTTTCATAAAGCATCATTGATTTCACCATTCTTCCACCCTAGCTTCACCCTCAATTCAATGTTTGTTCTTGTTTCAATTTAGCAGAATTCATGTTGCTCTGATAGGGGCTCTTTTCAAACTGATGTCTTACCCTTCTTATTGCCTTAGCTGGGCCTGATCTAGTCATGCAAGCCCTTTAAATGAAGGTCTAGAGATTAGAAATGGAAGTCACCTGCTGGCCTTAAAGAAGCAAATAATCATTTTGTGAACTGCCTATAGAGGAAGCCATGTAGCAACAACCTGAAAACACCCTGTAGGAGATAAGAGCAGTGTCCAGTCAATAGCGGGCCAGAATTCTGGGCTTTCAATCATTTAGCCACAAGGATATGAATTCTTCCAACAACCTGAGGGAGATTGGAAATGAGTCCTTCCCTAATCAAACCTTCAGATGAGGACGCAGCTGGGCTGACACTTTAATTGTAGCCTTGTGAGACCCTCAACAGAAAGGACCCAGCTAGCCTGTGTTCAGACTCCTAACCCTCAGAAATGCTGAGAAAATAAATGTGTTTTTTGAATTTGTGATAATTTCTTACACAATAGTAGAAAACAAACACAGAAAGCATATATTATGATCTTTACTTTTAGTAGCAACCCTTAATTCTTTTCACATACCTATTTAACAATAAATATTTTAAATAAATCTAACATTTTAGATCATCTCTATCCTCCTTCTTATTACAATTTAATTAACCAACTATCCCCTCCCCTATCTTGTTGTTTTGGTCTAAACACAATGTTGCTTAACACACCCCCAAAATACTCAATAATTAAATTTGCTGACATATTTCATCAGTTTTTTACATATCATTATTTTATATTTTTTAAGATAAGGAAACAAAAACAAGTCAGAAGGAGCCAAATCAAGACTGTAAGGTGGATGCCTAATGATTTACCATTGAAATGCTCACAAAATTGTCCTAGTTTGATGAGAGGAATGAGCAGGAGCATTGCTGTGGTAGAAAAGGACTCTCTGATGAAGGTTTCCTGGGCATTTTTCAAAAAGCTTTGGCTAACTTTCTCAAAATACTCTCAAAATAAGCAGATATTCTTGTTTTTTGATCTTCTAGAAAGTCAACAAGCAAACTGCCTTGAGCATCCCAAAAACTGTTGCCATGACCTTTGCTCTTGACTAATCCACTTTTGCTTTGACGACCACTTCCACCTCTTGGTAGTGGTGGCTTTGATTGTGCTTTGTCTTCAGAGTCATACTGGTAAAGCCATGTCTCATATCCTGCTACAATTCTTCAAAAAAACTGCTTCAGGATCTTGATCCCACTTGTTTAAAATTTCCATTGAAAGTTCTGCTCTTGTCTGCAGCTGATCTGGACACAAGAGTTTGGCACCCATCAAGTGGTAGTTTGTGCAACTGTAATTTTTCAGTCACAATTGTGTAAGGTGAACCAATAGAGATGTCTATGGTGTTGGCTATTGTTTATGCAGTTAATTCTTAGTCCTCTTCAATGAGGGCACGAACAAGATTAATTTTTTCCTTGGAAATTGATGTTGGATAAATTTAATCAATTGATGTTGGATCGGTTGTGGACGGTCTGCTGCTGCGGGCTTCTTTTTCAACACCATTTTATCTCTTCTTAAAATGACTCATTTATTTGTAAACTGATGATTTCTTCGGGGCACTGTCCCTATAAACTTTTCATAAAGCATCATTGATTTCACCATTCTTCCACCCTCTTTCTTGTTTCTTCCTTTCTCTCTCTCTTTCAGTTGCCTACATTCAGCAACTAGACCCTGAGTCCTTGTAGTGTCACTTTGAGGTTCTTGCTCCACTGTGATATCAGAGAGAAAGCTCAATTTCCATTCGTGCAGCTCTGCTGGTTTCTTACCTCCTGAGGCCAGCAGTTTGCTAAAAGCTTCAGTCCCAGAAGTAGGGTGGAACTTTTCTCCCCAGCTACCCTCGCCTTATCTTCCAGCACTCAACCTGATTCCAATTGCCTTTCTTTTGTGCATCTCTTTTGATCTTCATTAACACATAGAAGGCTCAGTCTCGGTAGCCACTGCCTATTACAGAAGCACAGTCCAACAGGCCTGCAGTTTCAGCTCCTTTTATTACTTTGTATTTCTGTTCTATTTTTGGTTTAAGATACATTTATTTTATCTTTGAGTCTCTGCATATTTTACTGCCTTTCTCGTTTCATGTTCTGCCTGTCCTTGTTATTTGCTTAGAGCAGAGGGTATGTACCAATGCATTAGGTCTAAGGCACTGCCGTCTTGCCCAGGAGTCCCCTGGACATTCTATATGCATTATTTCATTTAATCCTCACTACTACCCTTTGAGGTAGGTGTTACTATTACCATTTTTCCTTTGAAGAAACTGAGGCTCCATGATATTA
>NW_007787854.1:0-2419 GCF_000696425.1 Galeopterus variegatus
TTTTTTTTTTTTTTTTTTTTTTTTTTTGACTGGTAAGGGGATCGTAACCCTCAGCACAGTATGGTCTGCACCATGCTCAGCCAGTGAGCAGTGCTGGTCATCCCTATATAGGATCCAAACCCACAGAACTCAGCGCTCCCAGTGCATCACTCTCCCAAGTGAGCCATGGGGCCGGCCCATAAGTAAATCTTCATAATAATTTATATTTCTAATTTTGAACTCAAGCAAATGGTTAATTTTAATTTTAATTCACTTTCTCCCATTACTGCACTGATATTTTTTAAATTATGACCTTAGCTACCTCTTGAGTATTTGATTTAAAATGTAATTTTTTAAAATCGTAAATGTAATACATAGAATAAAACGAAGTCACCATAAATACCACTATTGTGGAAATATCATGGTTAAAAAATCATGGTTAATATTTTGATATAGTTTCTTCTAATATTTTATTTTAAAATTATTTAATCTCTAATAGGATTTAATTAGCTCAAGAGCATTTCTCACTCTATTTTAAAGATATTTCTATTTTACAGATATTGTGAAGGGGGGAGTACTACATTAAATACTACTTTGAAAATAATTAAATTCAAATTATTCCTTTTCTTTAAGTAACTAGTTAAATGATTACTTCTCCCTTTTTATAATGAAAGGCATGTAAGTTTTTATATTTTCTTTATTCATATTGCCTTTTAAGGAAGCTCAGAACTAAATGTGATGACCAAATTATAGCATCTTCTATTACTTATTCTTGATTTTTAAAATTTAATCAATGTTATTATAAAGCCTAATTCTTATCTGAAGGTTGAATACATAGAATAAAGGATCTTACCTGGATTTTTAATATGCTCACTCTTTCTTTGGCCAGGGATCCTCCTGGAATATCCCTGTTACAGTAGCTACATAGTTCCCAAACACAAACATGAAACAGAAACTCTTGAAAGAAGTTCATAGTATTTAGAAATATTTGGCTGTTTTATTTTATTATACATAATGCATTATATTATGTGTTCTGTTTCCAGGAGTATTTTCAGCTTAGAGGTACTCAGTCACAAAAGCACATAGCTTCAACTCGTAAAGATTTTATACAAAGCATTGAATCATCTCTGCTTCTGTATAGACTTTAACTGATTTTTAACATTTACCAAGTCTCTAAATCCACCATGAAAGCATATCATTTAAACTGAGGACTTCAAGGTGCTCTTAACTTTTTGTAGTTAGTCCATTGAGAAGAGACATAATTAACACAAGTATGGAGTACAATTTCCTAAGTACTCGGCCTTTGCATTTATGAAGTGATTTCTGTTCACAACAGCCAATAAGTGCAGATCAATAAATGCAAAGGAAAAAAAGGATGTTTTAGATGTTTTCTCAAAACAAAAAGATTTAAACAATATAGAACATTGGACTTCAGAATTAAAAGATACCTTGGAAATATTTTAGCATTTGATTACAAATAATTATCTCAGGTGACAAATCTATTTCATTGCTATTGGGCAAATGAAGTTCTATGATAAGAATGATTTTAAGGCAGATATTGGCTCTAATTGTCAAAAAACCTGTACTGTGAATAAATAGCGAAAGCATATATGTGGGAGGTAGAAATGACCAAACACCTGCCAGGTATTTGACAATCTTAATTTAGTTTCTTCTAAAATTTGAAGTAGAGAAAAATTGATTTTCCAATGCTTGTAGTAATACAAATAGATCCCAAGAAGGAATTTAAACCACTCAGTTCTCAGATCAATGACTTCTCCTTTGGAAAAACTCAAGATTAAAAATTATTTTGAGCTTATGCAGCACCTCTGTGGATAACTGCACTTATCTACCAGAGCCCCCAGAAGTTTGCCCAGTTAATAAGCAGCTGCCTGCTCAAGTCACCTGAATTCAGAGAAATCGAAATCAGCAACTGCCTGCTTAAGATATATGCTTAGAAAACGAAACTCAAAAAGCCCGCCAAACCTGCCTGTGAAAAGACTTGTGAGATTCAGGTCAGGGACCCAGATTTTCAGAGCATGAGCTCATCTGAGGGTCTGCTAGCATAATAAACTTTTGACTCTCCAACCCCCAGAGTGTCTGCCACTTCCTTGCTGAATTCAATTCTACAACATCACTACTGTCCAATGTTTTCCCCATTAAAGTCCTATCAAAATAGTTTAATAATCTGCCTAAAACATCTATATGTAATTAAAGTTTTAACTAAAATTTAAATGACTGAATATCGAAAGCTAAGCCTTTCGTAAAGGCACTTATGGAATGTAATTTTTGAGTAAATTGTTGATAACACAAATTAAATATTATATAGCACTGCATTTTTTGATGCTTCATCTATACCTAATTTTTTTTAACACACCTGGAAGAAGTTTAAAATAATTGCTTGCTCAAAAGCATTAAAAAGTCTTATATTCATTAAGGACTA
>NW_007787855.1:0-2418 GCF_000696425.1 Galeopterus variegatus
TTCTTCCAGTCCAAGAGCATCAATATCTTTCCATCACTTTATGTCCTCTTTAATCTCTTTCAGTAGTGATTTGTAGTTCTCATTGTAGACACATTTCACCTCCTCACTTAAGTTATTTCCTATGTATTTTATTTTTTTGGTGGCTATTTTAAATGGTTTTACTTTCTTGATTTCTCCTTCTATTCATTATTAGAGAACATAAATGCAATTGATATGGGGGCATTGATTTTGAATTCTGCAACCTTACTGAAATTTTTAATCAACTCTAAGAGTTTTCTGATAGTCTTTAGGTTTTTCTATACATAAGATCATGCCATCTGCTTATAGGGATATTTTGACTTCGTCTTTTCCAATCTGGATGTCCTTTATTTTTTTCACTTGCCTGATTGTTCTGGCTAGTACCTACAGCACTATGTTAAAGAGTAGTGGTGAGAGTGGGCATCCTTGCCTTGTTCCTGTTTACAAAGGAAAAGCTTTCAGTTTTTCCCCATTCAGGGTGATATTGGCAGTGGACTAGTTGTAAATGGCTTTTATTGTGTTGGGATACTTTCCTTCTATACCTAATTTGCTGTCTTTTTCATGAAGCAATGTTGAATTTTGTTGAATGCTTTTTTCTGCATGTATTGAGATAATTATATATATTTTTTTCCTTGATTTTTGTTGGTGTGGTATATCACATTTACTGACTTACATATGTTCAACCATCCTTGCATCCCTGGGATGAATCCCACTTGATAATGGTGTATAACTTTTTTTTGACGAGTTGTTGTATTATGATTGCTCGTATTTTATCGAAGATTTTTGCTTTCGTATTCATCAGAGACATTGATCTGTAGTTTTCTTTTCTGTCGAATCTTTGGTTTTGGTTTCAAGGGACGAGTTGTTGTATTATGATTGCTCGTATTTTATCAAAGATTTTTGCTTTCGTGTTCATCAGAGACATTGATCTGTAGTTTTCTTTTCTGTCGAATCTTTGGTTTTGGTTTCAAGGATATGCTGACCTCATAAAGTGAGTTTGGGGGAGTGGTCTCCGTCTCAATTTTTAAAATTTGGTATCAATTCCTCTTTAAAAGTTTGGTAGGATTTAGTAGTAAAGCCATCTGGTCCTGGGCTTTTCTTTGTTGAGAGACTGCTGATTACTGCATCAGTCTTTTTGCTTGTTATTGGTCTGTTCAGGCATTCTGTGTCTTCTTGGATCAATCCTGGTAGTTTACATGTGTCCATAAATTTATCCATTCCCTCCATGTCTTCACTATTGTTGGCATATAGCTGTTTATAATAGACTCTGATGATTTTTTGTATTAATTGTAATATATCCTTTTTCATTTCTGATTTTTTTTTAAATTGGGGTCTTTTCTCCTCCTCCTCCTCCTCCTCCTCCTCCTCCTCCTCCTCCTCTTCCTCCTCCTCTACATCTTCTTCTTCTTCTTTTGTTTACCTAGTTAATGGTTTGTCTATTTTGTTTATCCTCACAGGAAAAAAAAAACTTTTTGTTTCATTGATCTCTTGTATCATTTCTTTCCATCTACTCACTTTGTGATTAGATTGTTCATGTTTTTCTAGCTCTTTTAGGTGTAGGGTTAGGTTGTTTACTTAAATTCTTTCTATTTTTTTGATGTAAGCATTTATTGTTATAAATTTGTCTCAGTAATGGTTTTGTGGTATCCTATGGGTTTTGATATGCTCTTACTTTATTTTAATTGTTATCTAGTTTTTTGATTTCCTGCTTAATTTCTTTTTGGACTCATGGGTCATTCAGGAGCTTGTTGTTCAATATCCATGTATTTTTATATATTCCTAAGTTTCACTTGTTATTAATTTCTTATTATAATCCATTGCAGTCTGAAAAGATAAGTGAGATGATTTTGATTTTTTTAAAAAAATGTGAATTGATTTGTGATTTAACATGTGGTCTATCTTGGAGATGGTTCTGTGTGCTGATGAGAAGAATGTATATTCTGTATTTGTTAGATGAAATATTCACTAGATATCTACAAGGTCCAATTGGTCTAAAGTATGGTGTAGATCCTGTGTTTCTCTATTGATTTGTTGACTGGAAGATCTGTCCAATGATTAGAGGGGGCTGCTCATGTCCCTCATTATTATTGTATTGGGGTCTATCTCTTTCTTTAGGCTTAATAGCGTTTGCTTTATATATCTGGCTGCTCCAGTGTTAAGTGCATTTATATTTATGATTGTTATGTCTTCTTCTGGATAGATCTATTTATCATTAGATAGTGGCCTTCTTTGCCTCTTTTTATGATTTTTGGTTTAAAGTCTGTTTTACCCAATATAAGAATAGCTACTTCTTCTCATTTTTGGTTTCCATTTTTGTGGTACATTTTTTTCCATCCTTTTGCTATTGGTCTTTGTGCAACTCTACTGGTGAGATGAGTCTCTTGAAGACAGCCTATAGTT
>NW_007787856.1:0-2418 GCF_000696425.1 Galeopterus variegatus
CCTTTGACTTTTAGAGAAAACTAAATACAACAGACAATGAAAACAATTTCAAAACCTGCCATGTATCAGAGTTGTAGGTCATAGCTTAGGACGCATTCTATCAAAACCACATAACTTTTGACTGTGTCATTCCAGTAGGTTTAAACTTTTAAGTTCTCTACACATAAAATAAACGTATCAGAGTTGTAGGTCATAGCTTAGGACGCATTTTATCAAAACCACGTAACTTTTGACTGTGTCATTCCAGTAGGTTTAAACTTTTAAGTTCTCTACACATAAAATAAACTTAGGAATAGTCTGACAAGTAGCCCCAAATCTAACCCTTTGGCTTATTTCAATTTAGCTCGAGTAATACAACAGCTTTGGTTTCAGAAAAATTAAATGTGGGAGGCACGATTGGACCAATAGCATTGAAACATCTTGAATGTGATCTTAATCCACACATTTGCTATCCAGACATAATTAAGAATTGGCAGGTTTTCACATACAGCATGTTGGTTGTGTAACTTCTCTAATAAGGTGCTGTCTGTAGCTTGAGGAAAATGGCTTTCTTCATTGATAAGGGCCAGGAGGCCAAGTTTCTAGAAGAGAGAAGAAAAAGACTGAATGAATGAGTTAAAAGTTGAATATGCCTTTGAAACTATTCAGGGCTCCCTTCCTCTCCACTCTCTATCAAGTTAGTGGTTAAGGAAAAGGCACAGTGATTTCTTAGACAGAAAAATTCAGAATGATACACTACAGAGAAAACCAATTAATTTAAATTCTGCATGAATGTTTTAAAAAATTGAACCCATTACAATTTTGTGGATAAAACTTTTACAACTGGCAAATCTACTACTGGGACTGGCAAGGCTTTGCTGCTGAATTAAGATCTCAGTGAGCCAATTCACACACTGTTGACTCTGAAATATGAGTTCAATGAGACAATAGGTTTTGAAGCAGCCAAGTATTTAAATTCAACCTTGCACATTTACACTTATGTTTCCAAATGGTCCATTGTGTTCTAAACATTCACATCTTTGATGTGCATGTTTGCACAAGTTATTTTGTTCCCATAAATATGAATCAGCCCAGCTGGGCACCCCTGGGACTGTAACCATTCTTCAACAATCCATTACCTTCTCAATCAAGTCAAGGCATTCTCCATTGTCTATCCAGTCAATATCTTCCCACACTAATCCTTCCCTGTAGAATGATGAAAAGGGGCCAAGTTAAATTAAAATGAAGCATTAAAACTATCTAACGTGGCTGCTGATTTAAAAAAAACAAAAACAAAAAACTTGAAATGGAATCCTATGAGTGCTTACCTGCTATATTCTAGTTGCTCCAAAGAAAAAATATGCTTGTTAAAGTATTCCTGAAGTTTCTCATTTGCATAGTTTATATTGAACTGCTCAAAGCGATTAACCTAAGGAGAGAAAACATTCCACAATGTTAGTGCACTATTACACCTAAATATGAAAAAAGGCAAAAAAAAAAAAATGCAGAAAAAAAAAAATCCAAGTTTGTTTCAAGTGATTTGTTTAATAGCAGCTAATGAACGGATAAAAAGGAATTCATGGGTCCCCCTCTGAGGAAGCCTACCTCGAAGTTTTCAAATCCAAAGATGTCGAGGATGCCAATAGATTTGAAGTCATCTTTGCCTTTGATCCTGCTATTGATCTTCATGATCATCCACTCGAAGCAGCGTGCATAAAGTGCCATGGCCAAGGAGTCTCTGCTGTCTACTGCCTGCGGGGAGAGGAAACACCAAACACACAGGTGACCATGGCAGCCCAAGCAGGCATGTCCATCCTTGCCCCACCCAGGAGACACGCCACACTGGGGTTGCACCTGGGCCCCCCAATGTTCAGTAAATCAATACCATCGAGGAAAATGTAGATATCTAAAGAAAGTGTGCTCTAGTATATCCTTTATTCAGATATCTGTATAACCCACATAAACAAAACTCTTTGGGGCTCTATGCTTCTTTTATTATCTATCATCTTCTTATTTTCTACTCAGAACACATAAAGGTTTTCTCCATGATATGGTTAGCATTTTTATTTATCAAATTAAGAAACATATTAGAAGGGCTAGCACATATCAATTGGTTCAAGGCAGTAGCAGAGACAAAAACAGATACAATGTACCACTGCCTGTTTTCATGTATTATAATAAAAATAATAACACATTCTTATAGCTAATGTTTATTTAGTGCTTAATCTGTACCAGACATTAAATACTAAGCATGTATTGGTGGTTTTCATCCTTACAAGAATCCTACGAATTAGGTATGATAATTATCCTTGTCTTACAAGGAGGAAACTGAGGCACAGTAAATAAATTTCTTAAGAATAGACAGTGGTAAGTGGAAGGGTCAAGACTTAGACTCAGGTGATCTGCATTAGATCCTGTCCTCTTAAACACTATGTTACA
>NW_007787857.1:0-2418 GCF_000696425.1 Galeopterus variegatus
CCAGGTGAATGGATAGAAAAAAATGTCCATGCAATGTAGTACTACTCAACAATAAAGAATGGACTACTACTACGTGCAAGAGCATGGATAGATCTAAAAAATATTGTACATAGAGAAGCCAGAAACCAAAGAGTACATAGTGTATTATTCCATTTACCTAAAATTCTAGAAACTACTACTACGTGCAAGAGCATGGATAGATCTCAAAAATATTGTGCATAGAGAAGCCAGAAACCAAAGAGTACATAGTGTATTATTCCATTTACCTAAAATTCTAGAATAAGCAAAATTAATCTGTAGTAACAGAAAACAGATCAATGATTGTCTAAGGATGGGGATGGAGGGGATGAACTGCAAAGGGAAGGGATTTCTGAGGTAGTAGATATGTTCTTTATCTCGGTTGGTATATTACACATGCATATTCATTTGTTAAAGCTCATTGACCTATGCACTTAAAGTAGCTGCATTTTATTTTATATAAATTATACCTTGATAAAGTTGAGTTTTTAAAAAAACTATAAAATCAAAATAGTGTCTGCTTATGGGGAAAAATTAACTTGAAATGGGCACAAGGGAACTTTGTGGAGTGATAAAGCTGTTCTGTACCTTGATTGGAGTGGGAGTTACTCTGTTGGACACATTTGTCAAAACTTATCAAACTGCAACCTTAAAGTTTATTCATTTTATTTTATGCAAATTATTCTTCCATTAAATAAAAACAATTACTTCAAGAAATAACATGCATGGGGTAAAGCAATAAGGTATTATTTACATTTCTCCCAAATTAGCAAAGACACATAATTTATACATACATAGCACATGTATGTGTATATATGTATGCATCAGTGCTGATAAAACTTTGGTAAGGCAAACATATTTGTATACTGATGGTAAGAATACAAATTAGTTCATTCCAGAAATAAAAATTTACTAAATAAATATTTACATAATATTTACATAATATTATACCAATATTGACTAAGCTTCTGAATAAGTATATGCTTTGATCAAGTGATTGGGATCTGTGTGAATGAAACATTCAGAAGTCCAAAGATCTATGTGCAAAGATACTCATTTCCTATAACTAGTAATTTAGAAAATTGGAAAGAAATCTGAATGTCCAACAAACAGAATATAATTATACAAATTATAGCACATACCACGTGGTTGGCAGAATAGCTATTTAATGATGTTTACAAATGATTTTGAACAGTATGGGAAAACACTACACTAAATAATTGGCAAAAGGAAAAGATATAAAATAATATCTGGAACATTGTATCTATGATATATAATATGAATAAAAACTTAAAGGATAAAAATGTAAATGTTAATAGTGATTATTATTGGAAAGCAGGATTGTGACTTTCAGTTTCTTTACAGTTTTCTCTGTTTCATAATTTTATTTACATAATTTGCATGTATTTTTGTGAGCAAACTAGGATTAAAACTATGATATAATGATGTAAAACATTTCTCTTGTTAGCATGTGAAAATATAAATGCTTATAGTATCAATGACACTAAAATTTTAAAAGGTAAAGGTATCAAAATATAAGTCCCCTATAGGTGTAAACTGTGATTAATGTTTTTGATGCACAAATAAAACATGAATACATTTCTCTGAATATAAGGTATTGAATTATTTTTATCATTTTGGAACATACTATCTTAGCCTTTTCTCTTTAATTACTAAGACTACTGAAAAATAATTTCTATATTTTTTTTCCTTTTGGAAGGGGCATTAATAACCTGTATAAAATGGATTTACCTTTTTTCAATATACTACTCAATACTCATAATTAATATTGATAATATGTTGTGAAAGAATCATTTAATACTCATCAAATACCCACGTGCTTCTTCACAGTCCCCAGCTCACTTTCAGTTGACATGACCATGTGATGAATTATGGCTAATGGTGTTACCCTTCAGATCTTTCTTCCCTTCTGCAGTAAACTAGAAGCCTCATCATAAGGTTGAAACCGCAAGGTGATTGCTGTGGAGATCTGCTAACCAAGGGAGTCACTAACCAGCAACAGAATATGTATTTGTGAAAAATGAGCCTCTGTTATGTTAAGCCCCTGAGATCTCAGGACTGTTTCTTGCTTCAGCTTCAACTAACTATACTTACCTATATAAATATTGGTACTACAAGTGAGAGCTGCAGAAAGAGAGAAAGAGAAAGCACAAAGAGGAAGAAAGGAAGCAAGGGAGGAAGAAAGGAAGAAATCCCTAAAATATGTGGCTTTAGCTTAATAGCTGGGCAGCAGGAAGTGAAAAAAGCATATATAGACACTAGAAAGTTGGTGATTCATATTATACTGTGGCAAAGTACCTGGTAAAACTTAGTAGTTTAAGGTAGTACTATTGGCTACATTCAGGTTATTACAAGAAAAAATAAGGTTTTGGGAAAATT
>NW_007787858.1:0-2418 GCF_000696425.1 Galeopterus variegatus
AATATCTCAAGAAAGTGAAATAAAGATAAACAGATCCAAAAAACTAAGGAAACGAAACTGACTGCTGTTTCTCTGGTTTGCTGTTTTTTTTTGTTTGTTTGTTTATGTTTTTTAAATAAAAACTGTTTTAACATAATTTTAAATGAATATATACAAACTAGCTCGAAGATTCAAATATTTTTCCATTTTCCGTCAAATGGATGGAAGCCTGATAAGTAAACAAGAGTAAAGACTGAAAAAAAACCTGTCATTAGTATAAATTTTTAACAGAAAGCACATGGGGTGGGGGGAGTTGGTACAATGTTGGTCAAAAAAATACAGATCTATAGTTAGATGAGAGGAATAAGTTCCAGAGAGCTATTGTCCAGCGTGGTGACGATAGTTAATGGCAATATGTTGTATTCCTGAAACATGCTAGGACAGTGGATGTTAAGTGCTGTCCCCACAGAAATAACTGTGTGAAATGCTGCATTTAATTAGCTAGACTTAACCATTCCACAGTGTCTGTATATGTCAAAAGATCATGCTGTACATGATAAATACCTACAATTTTATCTGTCAATTTAGAAAAATAAATAAATAAATTGGGGGAAAAAAAGAAAAAGAAAGCACAGGAGGGGGGATGGGTTATTGCTCTTTGCTGTCTCCAATCCTTAAAACGAAAGGGTCTCAGTGAGGACGAAATCCATCCCTGACTTTGTCAATAACCTCTGGACACCCTTGGTTGTGTTTCTAGCTTTGCACAGAAGCCTTGAGTGTTTTAACACAGCTACATCCCCATCAGCGTGAGGGGGCAGAGAGGAAGGGAGTGGGGAGAGGAGAAAATTCCAGAGGAAAATGGTGCCAAGACATGGAAAAGATCTGGTTTTGACACGAGTCTTTATAGTATGTGCTTGTGTAACGATGTTTAAAAATGCATATGTGTGTTTTCATATGAAATAGAATGCAGTGCATGTGCGTGAACTCTGAGGAAAGACAGGGCTGCCTCCTGCACGTGGAGCCGGTGGATCATGTGTGTATGTGTCAAACCCACCGATCCCCCCAGCTCCACCTACGCTCACCTTTGAGACAATAATCCAACTCATACAGCTCACTGTCTTCTGCCTGCCTCTCCCAGAAAACCAGGTAGTGCGTGATGTTGCCGTTGGGGTCCGAGGGGGGCTTCCACTTCAGAATAATCTGGGATGAGGAATTAGAAACGGAGATCGGATCCAGGGGAACGGAAGGATCTGCGATGGAGAAATAAAATGGGTCCACCGTGAGGATTTGTGTGTAAGTTGTTGGGTGGATGGAAGAGGGGAAGGCACGCTCAAGTTAAAGAAATCGTGAGTGTGTTCACTGCAGTGTTATTTAACATGGGAGAAAACTGGAGACACGGGGTACACTCGCCCAGTCAGGGCCTGGGCGACCAAATCACTGTCCGCTCGTACCTCAGGCTATGTGGCCATTCATTCATCCATTTAGGCAACAAACATTGATCAAGCTCAGACATGAGCTGAACTCTGTCTGTTCTGGGTACTGGGAAGATGCTGCTGGTAAGAGAGAATAGTGGAAAGAGACCAGTAAACTCCCATTTTCTGGCTGGCATTTGCTCCGGATTGAACCCAGGCACAGAGCAAGCTTGAAGCCATTTGGTCCTGGCATTGAGTGACATCCAACACCCTTCAAAAACATACCACCTCTGGGCTCCACAAAACCTTCCCCTCAAGAATGGAGGTGGCTGGAGTTGGTGAGGGGGTGGGGGTAAGGCTCTCAAGTCACAGTGTGTACAAAGAACTGGAAGCTGGAAGTTTCCGGAAACTCTAAGTCTTTAGATATTGCTGGAGGCTACAGGATGAGAGGGGACCAGCCTTAGAAGCTAGAACTGACTTATAGGACAGGGTTTCTTACTCTCAGCACTACTGACATGGCAGCTGGATAATTCTTTGTCATGAGGAGCTGTCCTGTGCATCGTAGGACACGGAACAGCACTTCCAGCCTCCACCCTCTAAATGTCAGTAGTCCCATCTCCCCAGCTGTGATAACCAAAAATTTCTCCAGACATTGCCACATGTCCTGGAGGGGGCAGAATTATCCCCATTTGAAAACTGCTTCTATAGGAGAAGGACTTAGGCTTTATAAAAATATAGCTAAATTGCTAGGAAATACTCCATCCCCCCCCCAATAAAAAGAGGGGGAGCAGGGAAGGAGAGAAGAGATAAAACAAGAACAACAAATGTTGAAGCAAGGAGATGGTTACATGGGGTCATTCTTCTTTCTCTGTTGTGAATACTAGAAATTTTTTCAGAATAGGATGAAAACATACATAGACAGATAGATAGGTCCCCTCAGGTGGCTGGTTGCTACTCCCTCATCTTCTGAAAACATAAACCTCAATACCCAGCTTCTTTAAAAGCCAATGGAGGGCCAGCCCGGTGG
>NW_007787859.1:0-2418 GCF_000696425.1 Galeopterus variegatus
ATTTACATGATTCTCCCACAGGCTTGTTCCCTCTTTTTGTTTTTGCCCAAGAATGATCAAATGATCTACTTTCTCTTTGTAATCACCTATTCTTTTCCTTGATAGGATTTTTTGACTTGTTTTAGTGAAGATAAATGGAAGTGTATGTATACAAAATAATAAAAGAGACTTTTGGATGTTTTACCCTGAACTATAATTTGTAGTTTCTGAATAGAGCTACATATTTTCATAGGTTTGTGATCATAGTAACCACGTTTCTTAATTTTGGCTCCTCTTGGTTTCATTTTATTTATTAAGAGGATGGGCTAGCATTCTTTGAGAACAGCTTTCTACTCCAGGAACATTAGAGAAATGATCATTCTGGGCCGGCCAGGTGGCGCACTGCGCTAGTGCGCCGCTTGGGAAGCGCGGCAGCGCTCCCGCCGAGGGTTCGGATCCCACATACAGACCGGGTCCCGCTCACTGGCTGAGCGAGGCGCGGGGGCAACACCGAGGGTTGCGATCCGTTGCCGGACACGGAAAAAGACAAAAAAAAAAAAAGAAATGATCATTCTTAGGGAATATTGAGACATAAAGGCAATAATATGTATTTGATTGCTCATTGCTAGTCAGAGTAGACCACGTTGAAATAATTTTGTCATTCTCTCTTCTCTGCTGGCTGATTGAGTAATAGCTAATGACTGCTCTCCTAGCAAGGTGGAATACAAGTTCTACTGGTTTAATTAAGATTGTCTTTAAAGAATTCAACAGGCAATATGTACATTTTCTCTTCACCAGAGTAACTCATTTGTTGCATGTTACTAACTGGATGTATTTTTCAGAGTATTTATCTTTTCACAATGTCCTATCACAATATCTGTAGGACGTACTATAAGGGAGATTTGGAAAGTTATCCTTATTACTACACACATGGAGTTTTAAAATAAAATTGCATCACACAACAGGGGTTGTGAGTTTCCTTTTTAATAAACAATACTAATTTTTCCTGTACTTTGTGAATTAGTAAACTTTAATTTATCATGAAAATAAACAGGACAATGGTGGTTGTAACCTGAGATAACTTTATCTGATGTTGCTATTTGAATAATTTGTGTTTAGTTTAGGTATTTTAAATTTATTTCGTACAGATCTACTGAATGGAATCAAATTGACTGTGTATTAAATCTCCTAAATATACAATTTTAGTCTACTACAAGTTAGACTGTTCCGTTTCAAAATATAGTGGGTTGATATACCATTTTCAATTTAAAATTATGCTAATTATGATGATTGAGGTTTAACTACTATAAATTAACTGTTTCTTTTTAAATCATTTTTCTTTCTGGTCCCTAGATTTCTCATTTATAAAATACATAGATTGAACATTTCATATGTACCTTCATGCTCTAAACTTTCTTGATTTATAACTGTGCTTATAAACTGTATCAAATTTATAATTAACTTCTCTCTCAAAGAATGATTTCAAAGTATTTGAAGATGTAAATAAGAATATTTCTTTCCAGCACCTTCAAAATCCAAACTTGTGGGATGTTGAATGATTAAAAATTGATCTTAAAGTTGTTCTGTTACACATCCTTCTATTCATGATCAGGTAACATAAGCCACAGAATTGTGCTTAATTCATTTTGGCCATCTTCACAAAGGAATTGTTTGCTTAGCAATCAATTTCAATTGTGTATACTGTAGAATTTAGATTCAGAACCTTACTTTGGTACAGATTTGGTCTTGTCAAAAAAAATACTATAATTTACCTTCAACAATAACATTCTTTTCATTAAACTGTAACAACAATTTATTAAGAAACTATAGTGCCATGCAGTGCTCTAGGGGATGTGTAAATAAACAATAAAAAAGATCAGCCATATTTTGCTCTCTTTGAGGTTTCCTTTGAGTCTGTATACGTATGGATGAGTGAGGGTGGGGCTATATACTAAACATGTAACCGGACAATTGAACAGGGTGAAATGCTACAATAAAGTTTAAAAACCTTAAGAGACATAGAGTAAATGTCAGGCTACGTCAGATAGGGTAGTCTGGGAAGTAAGCTCTGAAAAGGTGGCCTTCGTGGTCCTTATTGCATGCTGGGAGACAAAGAGGATTGTCACTGTTCCTAATGTAAAAGGGAAATGGTATAGTTATCAGGTAAGGTCAAAATTTTTTTGCCTGTCTATTGCTGATGGGCTGTAGCAATTGTTCCCAAAGTTGGCTAACAATTATAAATGGTGAGTAAACCAAAACTAATGGCTGCCCCCCAACTAGGGATGGAATCCTGGAATCTTTTCTTTTTTTAATTCTCATGGTGATGTGATATTAAGTCATATTTGAGGACTGACTATTTAGGTTTTTTTATTTTTTATTTTTTTATTATTATTTTTTTTTGTCTTTTTTCCGTGTCCGGCAACGGATCGCAACCCTCAG
>NW_007787860.1:0-2417 GCF_000696425.1 Galeopterus variegatus
ATTAGACCTAAAGAAAGAGACAGATCCCAATACAATAATAGTTGGGAACCTGAACACACCTCTGTCAGCACTGGACAGATCATCTAGACAACAAATCAACAGATAAACACAGGATTTGAACTACATCTTGGATCACTTGGATTGGCAGATATCTACACACCTTTCATCCAGTAACTACATACTATACATTTTTCTCATCAGCACATGGGACATTCTCCAGGATAAAACATATGTTAGGTCACAAATCAAATCTCAACAAATTTTTAAAAATTGAAATAATTTAAAGTGTCTTCTCAGACCACAATGAATTAAAACTAGAAATCAATAACTAACGAAATTATGAAAACCCTACAAATATGTGGAAATTAAACAATGTGATCCTGAATGACCTGTAGGTGAAAGAAGAAATTAAACAGGAAATCAAAAATTTCTTGACACTAATGACAATAAAGACACATTATACCAAAACCTGTGGGATACTGCAAAAGCAGTACTATGAGGGAAATTTACTGCAATAAATGCTTACATCAAAAGAATAGAAAGATTTAAACTAAACAACCTAATGCTACACCTCAAGGACTATGAAAACAAGAAAAATCCAATCCCCAAATTAATAGATGGAAATAAATAATTAAGATCAGAACAAAAGTAGATGAAATACAGACCCAAAAAACAATACAAAAGATTAATGAAACAAAAACTTGTTTTGGGGTGAAGATAAACAAAATGGACAAACCATTATCTAGGGTAACTAAAAAAGAAGAAGCAAGACCCAAATACCAAAAATCAGAAATGATAAAGGAGAGATTATAACTGATATCACAGAAATACAAAGAATCATTAGAGACTATTATGGACAACTACATACAAACAAATTTGAAAACCTGCAGGAAATGGATAAATTTATGGAAACATACAAACTACCAAGATTGAACCAAGTCAAACCAATAACAAGCAAGGAGACTGAAGCAGTAATCAGAAGTCTCCAAATAAAGAAAAGCCCAAGACCAGATGGCTTTACTGTGGAACTCTTCCAAACCTTTAAAGAGGAATTAATACTAATTATCTTCAAACTATTCCAAAAGATTGAAACAGAAGCCATTCTCCCATACTCATTCTATGAGGCCAGCATAACTATGGTACCAAAACCAAAGATACAACAACAACAAAAAGAAAACTATAGGCCAATATCTTGATGAACATAGACTCAAAAATCCTCAACAAAATATTAGCAAATAGAATGCAGCAACACATCAAAAAAAATATACATTATGAACAAGTGGGATTCATCCCTGGGATGCAAGGATAGTTCAAGATATGCAAGTAAATAAATGTCATATACCAAATCAAGAAAATCAAGGACAAAAACTGTATGATTTTCTTAACAGATGAAGAAAAAGCATTTTACAAAAGTCAACAATCCTTCATAATAAAAGGTCTCTCCAAATTAGGTATATAAGGAAAATATCTCAACACAATAAAAGCCATATATGACAAGTCCATCACCACTACCATCCTGAATGGGGAAAAGCTTAAAGCCTTTCCCTTAAGAACAGGCACAACACGAAGATTCACAGTCTCATCACTCCTTTCCAATGTAGTATTAAAAGTACTAGACACAGCAATCAGTTAAGAGAAAGAAATAAAGGGCATCCATATGGGAAAAGATGAAGTCAAACTGACTCTATTTGCAGATGACATGATCCTATATAAATAAAAACGTAAAGACCTTACCAAAAAAAACTCTTAGAGCTGATAAACAATTTCAGTAAAGTTACATTATACAAAATCAACATGCAAACATCAGCAGCATTATTATACTCCAAAAATGAGCTAGCAGAAAAAGAAATCAAGAAAGTTAGCCTATTTACAATAGTCACCAAAACAACAAAATATCTAGAAATAAATTTAACCAAGCAGGTGAAAGATCTCTACAATGAGAACTACAAATCATTGTTGAAGAAAATTAAAGAGGACACCAACAGATGGAAAGACATTCCATGTTCATAGATTGGAAGAATAAACATTGTGGCAATGTCCATACTACACAGAGCAACCTACAGATTCAATGCAATCTACAGATTCAATGTAATCTCCATCAAAATACCAATGACATTCTTCACAGAAATAGAAAAACAATCCTCACATTCATATGGAACAACGAAAGACCCCGAAAGGCCAAAGCAATCCTGAGCAAAACGAATATAAAGCCAGAGGCATTACACTACCTGACCTCAAATTATACTACAAAGCTATAGTAGCCAAAACAGCATGATACCAATATAAAAAGAGATCCTTAGACCAATGGAACAGAATACAGAACCCAGAAATCAATCCACAGACTTACAGCCAACTTATCTTTGACAAAGGAACCAAGAATGTACATTGGAGAAAATATTGCCTCTTCAATAAATGGT
>NW_007787861.1:0-2417 GCF_000696425.1 Galeopterus variegatus
GTTCTTGCCTAAGGCCCCCTGAATCATAACCTCTGGGGCTAAGCCTGTGCAACTACTTACTCACTTTACTTACTTACTTACTTATGTTATTTATTTATTTATTTAAGCTCCCAGGGTAATTGTGAGATTTGAGAACCCACTGATTGAGATGTGCCTATCGCTGTGGTAGTTGTGATGAGAATACAAATATGCAATGATCCAGCTGCCACCTGTGATGAAGTTTTACTTTTGGCATCAGGAAGCTCAGTAGCTTCCAAAATGTCATCAGCTCTGTAAAGTATATGAGAAATAAAATTTCTACAGTTGGATAATACGGATAAGATATTTGTACTACTTTCAAGGAGATAATCAGTTTTGAAGCACCATAATACCTATTTGCACAATACCTATTCACAATTTTATATGTGTTTTAACACCTGCAAGATGTGTTTCTTTTTCACTACTTGAGCCCCACTGATCAGTGCTGCATTATTGGTTTTTGTTTTTGCCTTGGATAAAATCATGCAACAAATGTGTCCATAAATTCAACCCAAACTCCTCAGATCCAGGAGTGAAACCCTTTTGTAAAACTAAAAGGGGTTCCTCATTATCTGATGATTCTGGTGTTATACAGAGACTGCAGGAAAAGCAGAGGAAAAGGGCTCATTTTCTCATTTAGTCTGTATGTGCTTTTGCAGCTATGTGTTTACAGTCACACACACTTTCATATACATACACATTCATATACACACACTCACACTCCCTTCCTTCTTGTGTAGAATCTGATATACTACTTTGGGAAAGCAAAATTTGGAACTGAACTATTATATGTTTTTTTTTTTTTTAAATAATAGGCTAAGTTCTTATGCTTTGTATCACCAAACTGTTTTTCTTTATTTTTCTATAAGGAAAGTCAAAGTATAAGAGATGTTTTTGGACAGAGATTTAAAGCAACACAGGTGTTGTTTTTGGGAAATAGAATGGGTACATAGTCAAGTTGACTATTTGCCTCTCTTTTTTCTGTCTCATTCTAAAACCTACTATTTATTGAACATTTTCCATGTATCAGGCCCTTTACATCCATTTTCCTTTATTTCATGACAGCCATTAAGTTATGTATACCTGAATATGAAGTGGCTGAATGAATCTGCCAATTCACCAAGCTGATAAAACAAAAGCCATTCATTCATTTATTCTTTTATTCATCTCCCAGATATTTATGAAGCACGTATTATATGCCATTATTCTAGGTGCTGGGGATATGGCAGTGGGCAAAACAGAAAGAGTCTCTGTCTTCATGGAGTGTACATTCTAGTGTGGAAGACAAATGTCTCAATAAAGAAAAAGTTGCATTGTGAAGAGCTTCAGAGAGAATAACAAGATACAGAGCCAGAGAGTGGGAGAATGGCCACAGTTCTTTGAACATAGTAGTCAGGGAAGGCCTCTGTGCACATGACTATTTATACAGGGACCGGAATGAAGTGATGGAGTGAGCTATAGGGGGCATCATTAGAATAGGCAAGATTCATTAGCATGACACATGATGTCCTGCAGGGGCCGGCCCCTGCCCACTCTGCAGTCCAGAACTTTCCCCTCTCTCCTCACCTTCTAACTGAGCTTGCATTTCTCTTGTTCTTTAATGAGCTCTGTGCTTTCCTATTTCATAGTTTATATCATGCTATTCTCAATTTCTTCTGCTGGAATATCCCCTCACCCAAATCCTCTGGGTGAGGTCTAACTGTGATAATTTTCTGTCACTGGAGATATCTTTAAATATTCACCACATTCAGAACAATCAGAAAAGATGCAAGTGAGCCTTCCCTTCTTCCCCTGAGTGGAGGGCTGGATGAGTCATGGGGAGTGATGTGAGTTTCTGAGGGTCTACCATTGCTATGATCCATAAAAGTCATGTGCAAGTCAGCACTCCCTTACATATTTACACTAAAGTTACTCTAGCAGAAGAGACTACTTGTCTTTGCTGACCTCTAAGTCTGGAATCAAATGCATTGCCTCACTATGTCAGACCATGGTTCACTTATTCCTGTACTTGTGTATTTTTCTTTTAGTTTGTATGTTTGGTCAGGGATGATTTATGGAAAAACACGCTTGTCATCTGTCTTAGTCCATTTGTGTTGCTATAACAGAAATACTTGACACTGGGTAATTTATAAAGAACAGAAGTTTATTTGGCTTACGATTCTGGGAGAGCTGCATCTGGTGCAGGCCTCAGGCTGTTTCTACTCATGGTGGAAGGCGGCAGGCAGCTTGCAGTTACAAGCAGATCACATGGTGAGAGGAAGCAAGAAAGAGAGAGAGGAGGTGCCATGGTCTTTTAAACAACCAGCTCTTGAGGGAACTAATAAGAGTGAGAACTCACTCATTAATTCCCCCACCTAGGGAGAGCATTAACACATTCATGAGGGATCCGGCCCCATGAC
>NW_007787862.1:0-2417 GCF_000696425.1 Galeopterus variegatus
TGTTAAGAATGATTCCTTACTTAAAAATAATGAACAAGTGCTAAGACAGAGGCAGACAGCAATTCCTGAAGTGGAAGCGGAGGGGTGTTACTGTTAAGTCAAAGTTGGGAAGCTGGGGGACTATACTAGTGTGGCGGGGGAGGTTGCTGCCCAGATCTCAGGCCTTACATCATGTGCAGTACCATCTGCAGGAGGGTACATGGAGAGACAGAAGAGGGAGTCAGAGGAACAGGGAAACTAGAAGATTTCTCTGCCAGTACATGGATGACCTCCAAGATGAAGGAAGTTGGAAAACTGAATTCTCAGACTCCTTCTTGATGGTGACCAGTGAGAATACCATGTGTGCAACTGGGCTGCATTTTGTGTTTCTGAATTATGTTGGGGGGTTGTCCTTGGAACACGTCTTGTAGCATTACAAATATAGGTATTTATCTTCGTAAGTGAAAGTTTGCTTCTTTTCATAATGCTTGAAGAAAGTTTTAGGAGAAACTAAGTGTTTTTTGCAGGGAAATATATTTTATCAGGGAAGATTTGCCTTCTAGGAAGAATCAGTGCCATAGATAAAATTTAGGCTTTTTTGTTTTTTTTCTCTTCAGTGAAACAGATGCCAGCTCCTTTGATTGATAACTGGGATATAAAACTTGGGAAGTTTTGAATGGAACTGCATATTTCCTAAAGGCAGGAACTTTCAAACTACAAACTCAGGTATGCAAAAATATAATTGCCTTCTTTTTTTCTTTAACTTAACTGTATCTTAACTTTGAGTTATTATTATAGTTGGTGGCAGAAAATTTAATTTTTTCATCTCTAGGTAGGCTTATCCACTCCAGGGTATCATCAATCATTTCATGTTTAAATCCGTTCTGTTCCAGATTTCCCTTTCCCTGTGTCTTCTCCCCGGGGGACCTTTCCAGGCACCTCCATGTTATCATGACATGGGGCAGACATCTGCTTTGTGACTTCCATCCTTCATCATGGTGGCATCCTCTGAGCTTTATTGTCCTGTCTGGCACTGAGTGTGGCCTTTATGCTAGCTTCTACTGAGCGGCCTGTGTTCCTAATGGGTGAACTTTAAGTAACCCCATTACAGTTGCCAGCCTTACCAAGGTGCTGCCCATGTTTGCCTCCCCATGGCACTCTAGGGTCATGGAGGCTTGGTGGGGCTTCCTCAGGCCTGCTCGGATCCATGTTGTGTCGACTGTAAGGCAAAGAAAGGACTTTGGACTCTTTCTACAGTGTTCAAATAATTTCATGCCATCTTCTTTAACATAAATTGTAACTTGAAACTATGACAGAGTCAGTTCAGCTGTCTCCTAGAGAAGGGCCTGGAACAGTGTTTGAATTCTCCTGCATAAAGGTGCCTTCCAGATTGTCAAATAGGGGTTTATTGCCAAGGTTTTGCTGTATTCCTCAATGAGCATAAACCACCATTTCTCACCAGTGAAAACTCAGATTATGGTGCTGAAAATATCTTTCATCACAAGATGCCAGGTGGCTCAGCAGCAGCAGTTACTGCCTATTCATGAACTGCTGTATCACAGAATAGAACCATGTTATCACAGAACAGAACCATGTACATATTGACGAAGGCATCTTTGCTGTTATTGTGCGAGTCATGACGTTCTACAAATTCTCTCTATCTGATGCTTTACAAATTGTGTGAATCATAAGCCTTTTCTAAGGAACAGTTTACACCCTTAATTGTAGTCATTTACGTGGAATTTTTGGCTAGATGCTTATAGCTACATGATAGCTGTCAATCTCGAAGAATCCTTGATTACTGCAGATTCCAAGATGATGTTGCTTTCTCGGTGAGACCTACCTCAACTAACCTTTTTAAAATTAAAACCTTCCTTCCCATGCTCTGCTTTATCTATTTTTTTCCTACAGCACTTATTACTTTCTAATATACCATGTATATCACTTATTATGTTTATCATTAATTGTCTGTTTTCCTCCTCTAAGAGGTAATAGCATATATACTACTTTCATTTATTAATATAACCCAAATATCTGGCACATAGTTGGTGCTCATTAGTATTTGTTGAAAAAGTGGGTTTGTTGGTAGATAACCTCCCAGATTAAGTTACAGGATTAACTTCGTAGACTATAATTATGTCATTTCTTCTGTGAAAAAATACTTCGATGACATCCTGTGACCAATGAGATTTGGTCCAACTTTCCAGTTCCATTATTGTTCCTCAAACTGTGTCTCCCAGCTCCTACATCGTCACCCAGTGCATAATTATAGCAAAGTAATAGTCATGTTTTTTCACAGGATATTCTTCTCCCTATCAGGCAAGCATTTCCCTGTGCATTGTTTAGTTATGTGGCATGATAAGGCATTAAAAAACCCCCCTCAAAACCCAGTGCAGTGGCTTAAAGCAGCACACATTTTTGTTTTCCCCTCAGGCATT
>NW_007787863.1:0-2416 GCF_000696425.1 Galeopterus variegatus
CTTCTATACCAATTTCTATAGATTCAAACCCTTGGGAAAATTGTCAGGTTTTGTTTTTTGTATGTGTTTGCTTTGTTTTGTTTATTTTAATCATCCATGGTATATAGCTTGATTGCACAGAGAGGGGTGTCTGGGCTTGTCAGTTGTTAATGTGAAGTTTGTGAGTCATAAACTGGAGACATCATATTGAAAAATAAAAACAATGTATAATTGATGATATATTAATGTAAGTGAGGGATTAAGATAACTTCCTACTCTATAATCTGGTCCACCACCCCTGGATGGCTATGTTCTTGTTTGTGTAACTTATTTGAAATACTAGAATATACCTCAAGGTGAACAATTATCCTGGAAAGAAATCACAGCATCCCTATAGAGGGGGGTGATAGAGGATCATATATCCTCACATTCTCCGATGAATAATATTATACTGTCAGCATCTATGAGAAAACTGTCAAAAGTACATGAATGCAATTATGTAGAGTGGAAAAAAAACATCATGATTCTATTTGTTTTGTGATGTAGTTATCAAATTTGAATAGAGAATGTAAAATGTCCAGGAAAAACTACAAATAACTGAGAATAACTAAACAGAAGTCACCAGAAGTTTCCAGATTTTTAAGAAACAATTTTGCCTCTATGATGTTTGCCTTGATGGGTAGTACGGGGGCGCACCAAATCCAAGAAGCCAGAGTTTGACAAGGTTCCTCTGACTTGGCACGATGCTTGCAAGGCCTCATCTTGGGAGGAGGTGCCGCCGTCCCACCCTCATTCTTTGGAGTTCCGTGTGCTTGCGTTTTCTTATTATATTCTATTCTTTATTGCCTCATAATTATCACTCTGGGAGGATTGAGAATGGGATTGAAAATTATACCAGAGTGCTTAATCATACTACTGACACTCTTGGGAGTTATGGCTATGAGTTTTCTGAAGACGATGTGTGGCAGCTGGGATCAGAGGGGGACAATGAACTTATGTAAACATTTACCTTGTCTGCTTCCTGGAAGGATTGTTTTTAGTGCAATTAATTAACATAATAGAAATGTTATTGAAAACGTACTCAAAAGTTGCTAGGCAACATGGTTATAAAGTAACTACTATTATGCCCAGTCTGCCTGTTTCAAAGAGTCAAACATAAACTTTCTCTTCCAGTAAAAATACCCCTAAAAAGAGTATAGATCATAAAATTCCCCTTAAGAAAGAAACCTCATAAAGGTCTTTTAGCAAATGTTTTTATCTCTCATAGGATAGTAAATTTAGAATTATTACTTATGGTGAATCGGTATTGGGATAAGACAATTAGTTGATTATTTTACCTATACAATTGGATTATGTTTCAATAACGTCATACAGAGTTCAATGTAGCATAGATTTGGCTGGGTTAAATGTAATAGTTAATGATTATCTGGGACTAGTGGGTTTCTTGTGATTGTTTTATTTTGTTCAAAGGAAAGAACATTGTAGTCATCTTTTCTGGGAACTATTTGTAATGTCACTTTTCTTGGGAACACATATTATTCATAAAAAGATGTTATAATGTTGGTTAATGATTTTTTTGCTTTAAAAAAAAATATAAAAAGTGTGTGCATGCTTCAATAAAGTGTCAGCATTCAGCAGATCTCTTGAGTCTGTGTGTTTCCTGTCCATTCCATCGCCAACGCTGCCTTTCCTCTCTTTTGGGGGATTATCAGTGAGGACCCCATGACCCCTGTGCTAGGGCTGGACCCCGGCAGGGTAGAAAATAAAATAGTTGCCAAATAAAATTACAAGGATATGATCCCCCTCATCACAGACTAGGAATCAGTATACACATGGCAGACAAAAAGACATGGGAGTTTTTGTACATCCTGTGGGTTGTGAAGAACGAGATCTGTCCGGTCAGATCCCAGGAGGTACAACAATTTTATTGAAGAGCTTCAGAGATGCAAGGGCAATAGCATCCACTGGTGTTTGTGTCTTATTACCACAGGCTGCTTTAGCAGGAGAGCCCTAGAGACCTCTAATTTATGAAGCTAATTGGGTATAATCCTGGCACTTATTAAGTGCAGCCAGGTATTCAGACGCAGACTGCCCATGGCCGAGCAAATGCCAGTCATTTTAAACTATCCTCTAAGGTCAATTCTACTCCTTCATTTTAGACAAAGCACTGAGCCAAAATTCACACTACTTCATTAATAAAAAACATTCCATCATCCTGCTTTTAATTTAAAGTTTTGGTTTATGATTCATTTCAGGTACAGTGAAGTCACCTCCAGAAAAAGGCTTATTAAATAGTGGCATTTCCTAGGAAAGTTCACGGTCTAATTGCAAATTATCTTTTGGAGCCATATCAATGGAAAGACCTGGAATCCTAGACCATGGTAGGTGTTTAAGCCACCCTATCCATACACCTCCCTTCCTCCCTGACCACATACAT
>NW_007787864.1:0-2416 GCF_000696425.1 Galeopterus variegatus
GAAACAGATAATCTACCTCTTAGAGTTACTGCAAAGAATGCATGAGCCGATGCATGTAAACAACTGTAAATGACGTACTTGCTATTACTATTTGTATAACTCTTGCACGCAGTTATGTATTTCTCTGCATTTGTAATTGTGCAGGTTCATATAAGAAAGAGTATAAAAATGTGCTAAACTGAGAAACAGTGGTTTCTTCTGGGGCAGATACTGGGATTGGGGACACGGAGGGCCGGGCATAGGAAACTGCCTTTCCCTTTAGATTTGAATTCGTTGTGTTTTAGGACTGGCATCCATGGTGTCCTTTTGCCACTTTTTCTTTTGAGCTCCTGTTGTGAGCCAGGCATTGGCATGGTCCAGACCTGGGAGTTTATAGCCTTGTAAAAGTGATAAATACTAATGTTATCGTGGGCAACAGAAACACATATTATAAGTTATAGTAAACGCTAGCGAGGAAAAGAGCAAGGTACAGTGCGTGGGAGTAACAAGAGGACCTAACTGATATTTGAGTGGTGGAGGGGAAAGAAAAATCTCTGACATTTCAAAGAGACTGGCGGTGTGGGCCTCAGCTAGACAGAGGGAGGGAAGGGCGTGTTCCAGGACAGAGGAACAGAATTTGCAAAAGCTCTGAGCCTGGGAAGAGCGTGACACCTGGGGGTGTTACACGCAGCTTGGGGGTGGGTGGGTGGGGGTAAGGCTGGAGGGGTGTGCAGGGGCCATTCCACAGGGGCCTTTGTTTACTGAGATGAAGAGTTCTGCACAGCGGGGCTCTGTGTGAGCCAGAGGCAGGGCCCCTCACCTGTCTCCTCTGCACCTGCCTCCCTGCCCAGCCCAAGGCAGATGATGAAGGTGAAAAGGAGACGTTGATGCAGGAACCCAGTGTCACAGGCACTGTTGTGATTGCTTGCATTGATTATTCCATTTCGGCCAGGGAGAATGTTTTCTCCCCATTTTACTGATGGGGACATAGACACTGACAGAAGATGTCTAAAGTCACGCAGGGTTTGCAGCTCAGACCATGTGACTACAAGGCTCCTGGATCTAAACACTATACTTTTCTGCCTTAATCAGTGCCCAAGGACTTTAAACAACAAAGCTATTCTAATTGTCAAAACTAATAATAATTAAAGGAAACCCTGGGGCTATAGCATGTTACTTGGTAAACCTCTCAGAGACAGGTTGTTTTAAATAAGACATCAGGCTTCATTGATTCCTGTCTTTCTAACTTCTGTGGTTTCCTTTTCAGACATCGCTGTTCACACCACACCCAAGAATGCCAGTAAGTAGAAGCTGCTTCTTGGTGCAGCCCCAGTGCGCCTGGGCCGGCCTGGTGATGTCCCAGTGTGGTCTGGGAGCTGGGACTGGGCTTGGTTCTGACTCTCATCTCTACCATGCTGGTCACTGCTGGGCATCTGGGCTTTGAGACCTCGTCCTGGCAGTGGATGGGAAAGGACCCTGCAGGAGGAGGCTCCAGTGTCAGGCATTCCAGGGGCCTTGAGGTCACCTTCCCGTGGCTGAGGGCAAGGACCAGTTCTCTCTTTGGGTAAAGTTAGTTCTTCAGCACACAAAGAGTTGCTGGTGGTTTTGAGAACAGAATTATTTGAGATGGCAGAACATCGGAGAGCTGGAGGAAGACAAATATGTTCCTGTGGATGCTGGCAGTGACAGAGACGGGAGATGGGAGGACCTTGACCGGATCCTCAGCTCCTGTACCCTCGGGGTAAGGCAGATGGAGGGAGAGCTGAGGGGCTTCTTGTAGACACTGAAACACTTGATCATCGGTGCAATGCTAGCAACATTTTTCCTCCTGTTCATGAGTCGTTCTTCAGAGAATAAGTGTTTTCAGGACGTCTTTCTGCTGTCAGCAGCACTGAGCCCAAAAGCGTCCCTGTGTTTGTTTCTTTTGCCCGCCCAGATGTAGATCTGCTTCAGGACACAGGACAGCTCAGAGGCTGGGATGGAGAGATCTACGTTTCAGCACTTGCTGTCTCCAGTTTTTCAGTGTTAGGTCGATACAACTTAAAAAGCTTAAGAATCCCATGTAGGACGGAAAAGCACGGAGCAGGTAGAGGGGGATTGAGCCAGGAGATTGCTGAAATCTCTGCAGAGGAAGAAGGAAGGATTTTGAGCTTAGGAGGTGAAATGGCGGGGGGCAGGGGGTCGCTGAATAGGCAGACTTCAGGAGAAGTTGTTGGGAGATGCCTGTGGGAAGAGCAGGTTCAGGTGGCCCTCACGGGAGAGGAGGCCCTGATGTGAGGGGAGCCCTTCCCGTCACCGGGCGAGGCTTTGACCCCTGGGCAGCACTGCCTGACCGCCCTCCCAGCCCTGCAAGTGTTACCCGTCGTTTCTTCTTGCTTTTTTAAATTATAACATGAGGACAATGAAAACTCACTTTCAGAATTACATGCAAACTATG
>NW_007787865.1:0-2416 GCF_000696425.1 Galeopterus variegatus
CTTTCTTCCTTTTGGCTTTGCCTGGAAAGCAATTTCACTTCTCAGGATGATCTGTGGTGGTTTCCAGCAGCCTGTTTCCCCCAGGGGCCTGACTGTGCTGCTCCCTAGCCCGCTAGGCCACGACTGACTCAGAGGTTAGAGACGCCTGAAGGGCTGAGACAAGAGGGCAGCACACCCTGGCCAGTTAAATGGTCCTGGTTTAGGAAGAGGGAAGAGGGCATCTCTCTCAGGTGGCGAAGTTGGGAGATGTGAGCTATCAGCTGCTGGCAGCCCTGTTCCCCATCATGAAGAAGAAATAACTATGAAGTAAGAGGGAATCGAGCCCACATAGTGAGAAAAGCAGAGAGGAGTGGCAGAGTCCTGCAACTTTCCAGTCCTGCTCTGGTTGCCCTGAAACGCCTATTCCACAACCCTGTGTGAACTCAGTTTGCTTATATGTATCAAACTTACTTATTTTTCCCCTCAACACTTGTTCAAGTTGGTTTTCTATCACTGGCACCCCAAAGAGGGCTGCCTAAAGCAGCTCGTTGTGCTACTTTTTTATACACCATTTAGACAATTAGCCTAAAAGGGTGACGATGGTACTTATCTTACAAGGTTATTTGAGGAATAAGTGAGGAAATGTGTGTAAAGCGCGAAGCATGGTGCCTACCATATAGTACACATTAGGAAAAATTGTTTGAGCCTAGTATTGTAACATCAATAGCCCAGCTTGTCACTAGGCTGTGCCGGGCAGTGCTGTGTATAGCAACTTCTCCTGCACCTCTTATGCTACTCTACTACACCATTTGTTTTGCCCTTTTCCTGACACCTGGTACTGTCAAGGACCAAGAAGGTGCAGAGGGTAGCTATTACTTCTCCTGCACCTCTTATGCTACTCTACTACACCATTTGCTTTGCCCTTTTCCTGACACCTGGTACTGTCAAGGACCAAGAAGGTGCAGAGGGTAGCTATTAACCCACAATGGCAGAGTATTATGTCTTCAAAGACATTGCCTAAGTTTAGTGCAGGTGTGTGCGTGGGCAGCCGTCCATTTAGACTTTAAAGTTATTTAACTTGCTCTTTCTCTTGTGCTATGCATCACCTCTGGTTTTCTCTACTATCAATATCAGTTGCTGAATCTCTGTTGTTATTGTTATTTCTAAATGGTGATGTGGAGGCTGCACATTTTAGTCTATCTTCTCTCAAGCTTTTCCTTTTGTTATGCTTTTTCCAAGTCTTATTATATCTCTTTTGTGTCTTGGCTTCTCATGAAAAAAGTCTGTGTATTTATTTATTCATTGTATTTCAGAAGATCGGTGTAATAATTTTCAGTGAGAATTATAACTCTCATAAAGACCAGTATATTCTTTGGAGGCATGAGATAGGAAGCTAATTATAATCAGAAGTTTGCTTGGTGATCCAAGTTATCACTGTAAAAGGCATAAGATGACACCCCCACCCCTAGCTGCTTGATTTAGCCATCATTGCTGCAGGCTTGAAAGGATAAAAGTTCTTAGTTATTCTGAAATTATTTTTTAGTTGTTATCAAACCAGATAGCTAACGATTATGCAATTGCCACTATTTAAAATGAATGATTTTAAAATAAAAATAGAATAAAATTGTACTATGTGTCTAAACTCCCTGCCTCATAAATACAAAGAAATTGGTATGTACTCGATTCCAAAAAACAAAAAAGAACAAAACAAAACCTACAAAGCAAATGGGAACAAGTAATGTTTGGAAAAATTTCCTACAATAATCAATAAACAGATTATTTTTAGGGAGGGAAATGGCTTCGTATAAGCTCTATCCAGCTTGGTCACATGTAGCATTACCAATTTGATACTTTCAGCCACATAAGCTACTAATTTAAATGAGTAATCCAAACTGAACTTTTTAGAGGACTGAAATAACTGCGTGGATTGTTCAGCTATTCAGATCACACAGGCACTGTTTGAGACAAATTTCAAGCTGCATTAGTTCAGTGAGACAGTGTGGTATAATAATAATACAAGCACATTTCTGTCTTGTGCTCTGACCCTCGCCTGCTTTGTAGGCCCATATATCCAACTGCCCACTGGACAGTGTACATGAATGACCAACCTTAACACATCCAAAACAGAATTCTCAACTTCTTTCTGCAAACCTACTCCTTTCTCTTTTTGTTTGCACCAAATGATACCCATCATGCACCTATTTCCCAGGCCCAAATCCTAAGTTATTCTTGGCTTCTCTCTTTTGCTCACATCCCACATCCACTCCTTCAAAGGATACCCCAGTTCCACACATCACATCTTAGCACCGAGGATGCTCCTACCTGAGCCAAGCCTCCCTCACCTCTCTCCTTTCTCGGCACTAGCTCCCTAACTGGCTCTCTCTGCCTCTCAGACTCTTCAACTCTTCTCCACAGAGATGCCACAGGGATAGCTTAA
>NW_007787866.1:0-2416 GCF_000696425.1 Galeopterus variegatus
TTTCCGTGCCTCAGAGGCAGGCGACTGTGGGGTTCAACTTGCAGTCTCTGAAGCTACTACCCGGGTTCAGACCTAGCCTTGCCTCTTGTTGGCCTTACAGCATGGGGCAAGTTACTGCAACTTGGCATGCCTCAGTTTCTCTATCTGTAAAATGGGAGTGTAACTGTACATACCTCATAGACATGCTTGCAATAATGTTCAAAGGTGAGCTGTTCTGAGCTGTTATCTGGAGTAGACAGTTGTGCCTCAGCAGACAGGTATGGGATGAAAATGTAGTTTGAGGGGTAATACATATTCAGACAATTGAGCCCATGAGTCAGAAAAGGAGAATGCTAAAGACAACACCCAAGGACCACCCGCATTATGGGAGGGCAGGAGGAGGAGTCCAGGAGGAAGGAGGGGAGAGCAGGGGAAGGACACAAAGATGGGGAAGGAGAGCTCTAACTAAAACAGTAAAAGAGTGATCTCTGGTATAAAACGCGGCACAGAAGGTCACGGGAGACTTCTGCGTGCCATGTGTATTAGCTCCCTGGAAGTGTCTTTGGGCATCCTCGTCTGGCTGCTTTTCTCATGTGCACCAGCCCTTTACTAGGCTACTTACCATAATCAGGTTCTTCACAACCACGGAGAGCCCAGGCCAATCAAAGAAGCACGGGCCCTTCTCCTTGGGAAGTGGGGTGGGGCTGCGGGAGGAGACCATAGGGGATGGGATTGACATCCCGTGTGCAGGGTGTGCTCGCGGCTCTGAGAAAAATGGGAAAGAGCATCATTGCATTTACACCTGGCTGAAGGGTCCCTGCATTGGGCCCCACACGGTGCTTTACTTTTTTCGGTCTAGCAGGGAAAAGTCATATCACTTGTTTAGTATTGGAGGTTTATCAAGTGCTGAAGCAAAAGGATTGGGAGAGGCACAAGCTTCCTCCACCCCCATTGGCACTTCAGACAATTGAGCCCATGAGTCAGAAAAGGAGAATGCTAAAAAACAACACCCAAGGACCACCCGCATTATGGGAGGGCAGGAGGAGGAGTCCAGGAGGAAGGAGGGGAGAGCAGGGGAAGGACACAAAGATGGGGAAGGAGAGCTCTAACTAAAACAGTAAAAGAGTGATCTCTGGTATAAAACGCGGCACAGAAGGTCACGGGAGACTTCTGCGTGCCATGTGTATTAGCTCCCTGGAAGTGTCTTTGGGCATCCTCGTCTGGCTGCTTTTCTCATGTGCACCAGCCCTTTACTAGGCTACTTACCATAATCAGGTTCTTCACAACCACGGAGAGCCCAGGCCAATCAAAGAAGCACGGGCCCTTCTCCTTGGGAAGTGGGGTGGGGCTGCGGGAGGAGACCATAGGGGATGGGATTGACATCCCGTGTGCAGGGTGTGCTCGCGGCTCTGAGAAAAATGGGAAAGAGCATCATTGCATTTACACCTGGCTGAAGGGTCCCTGCATTGGGCCCCACACGGTGCTTTACTTTTTTCGGTCTAGCAGGGAAAAGTCATATCACTTGTTTAGTATTGGAGGTTTATCAAGTGCTGAAGCAAAAGGATTGGGAGAGGCACAAGCTTCCTCCACCCCCATTGGCACATTCCGTAGCATCCCTGGACTTAACAGCTCTGTCCCCACCCTGATTTGTGCCCTCTGCCCGACCTGCCCAGTCACGTGGCAAAGTCCAGCAACAGCCTGGGCCTCCACTTCCAGCAACGCTAGCGGTCTCATCTCTAACATCCTCCCTCTGTCTCTGTAAGTGTCACTGTGAAATATCCCCATCCTCCTGGCATGGCTCCTTGCACCTTCTTCTGAGATGCTGCCAGGGCACACAGACCCCAGGTGACCCGGGACTGGGCAGCAGGCCCAGCAGACTCAGCAGCCGGGCCAGCTCTCCCTTCCAGACCACACATGGGCTCTGCCTCGGGGACATCAGCTTGGCTCCTGGGGTATAAACCCTCTTCCCTTGAGAGGTTTCCTTTACTCTGCACTTTAACATGTTGCCCCCACACTCAGCCATCTCCTAGGAGGATCCAGGCTTCTCTCTCTGAATCCATCTTATATTTTGTGTTTCTTATGCTCAAACTGCTGTTTGAACACACTCTAAAAATCTCTGCTAAATCTCTTGGCTTGCGAGAAATTCATTTTAGCTACTTACCATAATTTAGTCATCAGAAACTACATTCAACTGTGTTTTTTACAATCTCTTTTTTCCCTTATGCTTCATTCCTATTGATTCTCATGGTTTACTTCATGTGTCTTACATACTGCATGTTCCAGGCAATCAACAAATGGATCTAGTGTGCAACTTTAGTTCTCTGTTCTTATTAGCTAATTTGTAAGTCCCTTTCTTATTTCTTCCAGTCCTGTCACGTTTCCCTTCGATACAGTTAATATCCCTGCCCAGAACTACCATCCTTGTTTTTGGTACAAG
>NW_007787867.1:0-2416 GCF_000696425.1 Galeopterus variegatus
CTGCTTACAGCCAGCTGGTGTGGTGGAGCGGAGGGACCGCGACCCGCGCCCGCCCGGCGTTCGGCCCACAGTCCGTGTAAGCGGGTGGTCTCCTCCTCCCCGCGTCTACCCGGAGGTGGTCGCGCGCGCCGGAAACAGGCCGCATCATCCCGCCCGCCCGGGCCCGCCCTGGCGCCCGCCCTGACACTTACTCTTGTTGACGGTCTTGAGAGCGCGCGTGAAGTCGCCGTTCTGGCCATAACGGTTCACTTCACTCCACAGCGCAGGCACCGATACCCCCCCACTGCCGCCGCTCGCCATCTTGGAGGAGACGAGGGAAGGAGAGGGGCGACCTCTGCCCCGGAAGAGGATCTTCGAAGCGGCCAAGCGGGGGAGGAAGCCGGTGGTTGCTAGGTGTCTCGGGGTCGCGGCGTTTTTGTACCTGAGACAGCGTCAGAGACCGTAATCTTACATCTGGTGGCAAGAAATTTGCGTGGATAGAGTCGATACACCTTTCCTGAAGCCCGTCTGGAAGAAAGAGGCGCCGGACTCCGGGAGGGGGTTGAGAAGGGGTTCACTAAACAGTTTCGGCTCAAAGCAGTGTGCGTTTCCGGCGACCGCTCTGGCGGTCGAGACAGTGTCCTGGTCCCACGAGGGTGGACTGGACGACCGTCTATGGGAAATAAATAAAATGTTTCTGAGGTAGTAAATAAAAGAACATCAACTTGAAATTGTAAGGAGTCATTTGAAAGGGAGAGAGGCACGCCTTGTCGTTGGTGGTTGAGAATACTTCATTGAGGAACTGGAGAAAGGACTCTTGAAAGATGATTAGGATGTGAAAAGGTAAATTGACTTAACTCACGCCATTAGCTCTCAACATTTCACAACAGATACCTAGCTTATCAAAGTTCTCCTTCTCCTGTTCCATCGCCTCCTCCCCTCCTGCCCTTAGTTTGTCAAGTTCTCCCTTCTCCTGTTCCCCTGGAGTGCCCCCAGCACCCTTAAGCAGAAGTTCTCGTTAGACAAACAAGACACCCTGTACCTGGATATAAAAGATGAAAAAATTAAAATTTCCCACCTATGCTGTTTTTGGCCGATAGAAACAAAAACCATATCAAGATATAAATAGGCGACCTAGGGAGGAGACTACCATGGGGAAGTTTTTGCTGTTCCTGACTGATTAACTGGCTTATCTTGGCTACTGTAACCGGCTTGCTTTAGGCCTTGCGAAACCCCTCTCACCCCGTCATGCCAGGGGGGGATGTAACTTTGGCTGTGTGACTATGTGATGTTTTGCCTTTATAAACCCCTCAAACTTAGGCTCGGGGCTGCTCTCTCACCAGAATATCTGGGGAAACAGCCACCGGCCGGCTGGCTAATAAAGACCCTACTATATTTTTCAATTGAGTGTTTGGTTCCTTTCTTGAGTGACGACCTCACAACAAGGAAAACCTCGGGTTGGTTCTGGGGAAAGTAGAGAGACATTTGGCAGAGAAGCCAGGTTGAGGAAAGAAGAGAAAACCCAATTGCAAGGCAAATTTGGGGAAAACCCCTTGGCTGCCTTTTTGGCTCCAATTCAGGAGCAGTCGGCAATAAAGCTGGAAGTTACCCTTCCAGGTTGTTACTGGCTCTGCATGACAATAAACAAGTTACTTAGCTTCTCGAAGTCTTGGTTCTCCCTGCTGTAAAACAGTGATAATATATTTGTTCTAGGGATAAACGACAATTCATGCACCTGGAACATGGTAAGCACCAAGCAACACATGAACACAACGGATTTAGGGTTTGTGGAAGACCTTAAATACAAGATGTATTGGAATATACGATGGAAGTGGAGACCCATTGGGTACACTTGATGGGAGTGATGTGACATTTTATTGACTAGCCTATTCTGTAGACTCATCTTGTCATGACCTTTACAACTCCTGCCACTTCCTTCCCCCCACCCCCAGCAACCTAGCTAAGTCCTTTTCATCCTTCAATATTTCTGTGTTTTTCTGGTTCTAGGTTAAAATTTCTTTCTATGAGGAAACCTTTGACTTTGCAGTCTGGGCAACGTTCTGGTTATATTCTGTCATAGAGATCTCTACTTCTGAGCAGTGAGCATCAGTTAAGGCCTGTCTCATTATATGGACCGTGAGGCTAGGACCATATTTAAAGGATCCAGCACACTTCCTGGCACATACATAGCTGGTACTCAACCTTTTAACTGAATGAGTTTTTGTTTCCTGTTTCTCGACTAATCGGAGTTTCTTGAGGGCAGAAACTATGTCTACCTCCTGGTTATGTTGTATTGTACCTACCACATTTCATGTCTACTCAATGTAGTATAATGCAAAGACAGCACTAAAGGTGGCGTGAACTCAGGTGCAGAATAGTACAATCCATGTGAATTAGTAAAAATCATAAGAGCCCTGGACTTTCACTGGCTGTGAAA
>NW_007787868.1:0-2415 GCF_000696425.1 Galeopterus variegatus
GTAGGCACTATGGCCTTCCTGCATCTTATAGCTCTGCCATCTGCAACACGTGGCCTCCAAAGCAGACATTTCATGGGGACAGAGAGATGGAAGGTGTACATTAGCTTTTAACTGCTTCATCCCAGAAGAAATACATTACACATACAATCTGACTTACAGAACCTTAAGAAATTTTATCAACATTACAGCCCTTGCCACCATCACAGGAAAATGCATTATATTTCAAAGCCAGCTTAAAGAAGAACATTTATATAAATATTATGTAAGCTCAGCCAGGTTTTCTGTATAATATTTTTCAATCCTACCATCACTATAACAGCCCACATCCAACAACATATAGATAGAATCATTACCAAAAATGTTAGAAGAGGAAAGCTTTTGGTGATTCGAATTTGGGGTTCATTGGGTGTTCATTTCTTCATTTTGTGAGTACTTGGTTTCTTGCGGTATATAATATCTACATGTAACCTAAGAGTCAATTGTAAACTACTGACACTTAGATACCAAATACGACACCTAAATCTGGAAATAACCACTCCAATGTTTAGCAGCTACACTTCAGAATAACAAGATTCTATAAATCCTCCAAAGCAATGTGAGGAAAAGTTAAACATCTGTAATTATCTAACTGGACAGTAATCACAAGAAGACACTATGAAAAGCCCAAAGAAATATAGAAGCTATTAAAACGTCCTATACTTCAGTAAGAAAATACTGGATGTTGCAAAATTGCCTTATCAAAATGTAAGTGAAAGTGGATGTTACAAAATTGCCTCACCAAAATGTAAGTGAAAGAGGAAGAAATTCCACTGCTCTGAAAACTGTCTCCCCATATTAACCATGACAATTATTTGGGATGTAAATCCTCCTGCCTTTTCTTCTTCTTTTTAGCTATAGTGAATGACAGCCGTATTTGTTGAGCAATAGGCACGACACTAGGCAGTATGTGAGTGTAGGTGTGTGTGAGTAGGTGTGTGTGAGTAGGTATACATTCTATACAATTTCTAATCACCTTGATAACATCACAAGGGAGAGAAGAATCTCCATTATATAGTGAAGGAAACTGAAGCTCAAGAAGGTTAAGTTCAAGGTCACAAGCCTCATAAGCTGGCATTCAAACTCTGGTTGGTATGACTTCAAAGGGAATCCCCTTCACCAGGCTTCAAAAGCAGTGCACGAGGCCACACCTCTTAAAGCATTGCAGGTAGACACATCTGACGGTCCTCTATCTGGACCAACCAATGGGTGGTAGATATAAGCAAAGAGAAAGAGGGGACAGGAGCCTGAGAATTCCCTCTCCTTTCATCAGAGCCCTGAAAAAGAACCAGCTAGATTACTAAGTCTGACACAATGTACTCCCTCTGCCCTTGCATGCTTTCTCTCCACCAATGAACTCATTCATTTATTCTTTCATGGGTTTGTTTATTTGTTCATTTATTAACTCAACTCTTTTCCTCTCATTGTTTGCCCTACTCCTGAATGTTCTTCTCTTTATACCTCCTTAGTCAAACCTCCACACCCAGAGGGACTATATTCAAAAGTATATTCCTGCCCAGCCCTCTGAGTAATGAAGACTTAAGGCCCACACCACCACACCCAGCTCCCCAGTTGCTGTGGTTGCTACTAGTATTATGATGGGACAATGGCGCAATACAAAGTGGCAATAAAACACGTGGGAAAAAAACTCTTCTCATCAAGAGATTGGTTTTAACTTTGCAGATGGGGAAGTTAGCTTGACTGCCTGAGGGTTCTATAGTCAGGCAGTCCTGAGAGAAAATCCTGGTTCTACCAGTTCTGATTGTGAGACCCCAGTCAAGTTGTTTAAGTCTAAGGTTGTCACTTGTATTGTGGGGAGAAAGATGGTCCCAACTCACAGTTTGGGAGGGTTTAACAAGATTACGTCAAACATGAGGCAGGGCACATGCCAGTCACCATTCTAGGTGCTGGGGACACAGCAAAGAAGAAAACCAAGAAATTCCATGCTCTTACTGAGCATAGTGATGCCAGAGGAGAGGGTCTGGGGAGGCCCGATGGCCGGCCTCAACCCACCCTGTCCTCTTACCAGGTTCTTGACTTCTCCATGGGAAAGAATTCAAGAGCAGAGTCAGAGTAAAAAGTGAGAACTAGTTTAATGCAGCAAATAGGAGATACAGGTTTCACAGAGAGAGTGCAGCCTAGTTCCAGAGATTGAGAAAGGCCTGCACCAAGTTTAATACATAAGTAAGAAATACCCACTGAAAGTCTAGTACAGAGTGCAGGCTGGCTCAGGAGAGTGAGCAGCAACTGCCGGAAGTAAGTTTGATGCAAAAAGAGAGCACACACATCTCAGCTGGCAAAGTGCGGATCGGACCTAAGAAAGTGAGCAACAACCCCACCTTCTGCTGGAATTCCACTTTTATAATTTCCCTATCTAAT
>NW_007787869.1:0-2415 GCF_000696425.1 Galeopterus variegatus
GGCTTGCCCGAATGCAGTGGCTGTGGAGACAGAGACAAGGTCAGCTTTGAAAGAAACCCACAATCTAGAAATAACTACTTAGTAACCATTTAAATATGGGCACTGGAAGAGACAAATAATTCACTTATTTAGCAGTACTTAAAGACACAATATTTCATGCCCTTTCCGAAAACTGGTAAGACCACAGTCCACAATCGCCCAGTAGTTTTACACAAATATTATGCCAAAACCTGTGTCCACAGGATGAAAAATAGGATACAGTGTTCCTTCTTCTGGCAGTAGCTACGTTCCAAGACCCTCAGTCGATGCCTGAAACCCAGGATAGTACCAAACCCAAATACCATTAATCCAACAGGTTTCCGTTCCTGTCTTCCACCCATAAGTTTAATCCCGTCTACATCTTAACGGATGCCTGAAACCCAGGATAGTACCAAACCCAAATACCAGTAATCCAACAGGTTTCCGTTCCTGTCTTCCACCCATAAGTTTAATCCCGTCTACATCTTAACTAAGCACCTATCATGCACGGTGGTCATAACTTTTGCAGCTTGAGGTGCAACAGCAAATCTTGCACAAATTTCTTTTTCCTTCTTCACAATTTCACAATAGAAGACTCGTTCAGACCATAGATCCTAGCAAGCTCATCAAGTTTTTCTTTCCTTACTAAATTAAGAACTTTCACCCTTTCACTTATAGGAAGCACTTTCCAGCTTCTCTCTGGCATATCCAAATAGCCAGCATCAAAGACTCTTGCACTTTGGGGCCATGATGAAATAAAATAAGGGTTCTTTGCTCACAAGCGCTGTGATCCCACCGTTACTGAATTAGGCTCTCGGGTCAAAATGTCATCAAAATGAACAAAGAACCCTACAGAATTTAAGGCAAGCAACACTTTATTAAAAAGAGATAGACGTATGCATAAGGAAGTCAGTGATAGAAAAGCTGTCGGGGAAAGATTTTTAAAGGCAAGCAGTTCCTCCATTGACGTCAGCATCTTGTCTTGATGATTTCTGGTGTGGGGTGGGGGTATCAGTTCCAGGAACATCCTGCATGAAACTCCCAAAGGCGTCTCAAGGATAACCTGTAACTAAATTTTTATAATGACAGACAAAGAAAGAACGGGTAGATAAACAGAAGATTTAAATAAAGAACAAGACTTGGGGAAGGGGTTTTGCAACTCAGTCAGTATCTGTTCCCCTCTTATCTCAGTTTATCAGGGCGGTTAAGCCCAAACTGTCTCAGTTACTTTTATCAGAGAAATAGGGTAGTCGTGTGCCCTGGCAGGTCTCATGACTCAGGAATGGAAAAGTAACAAAGTGTCCTCTGCAGGGAAAATGGAGTCAGTCTGGTTCACAGACCTGGACCTGTCCTGTGTCACCACAACAGCCTATCTGAGAACCAAGAGGGCTACTTAGTGACCACTGGGTGGGGAGTGTGGACAGGTGGATCCACTGGACAAAGGGACAATTCATGTCCCAGGTGAGACAGAGCCAGACAGCAGTTTAAAACTTATAAATTGTTTACTTCTGAAAATTTCCATTTAATAGTTTTGAACCACAGTTGAGCACAGGGAACTGAACCCACAGAGAGCAAAACTGAAAATAAAGGCTTCTGTACTCATCTGTGCAGGGATCAAAAGGCAATAACCTCCCTTGATACTTTGCCAAAAAAGTAATTAGGCCTATTTGGAAGCAGATTTTGTTTTCGTTTTGTTTGTTTCACATTCTTGGAGGTTTCTTTTCTTTTTCTTCTCCTTGTAAATCCACACATCAGTAATAATACTACATTTGCTATTTGCTTGCTGGCATCTAGTTGATTTCTCTCCATACACAAACAGCCTTTTCTATTAATTTCTTTTACTATTTTTTCCCTCTTTGCATTCAAAGTAGCCATGTGTTCCAGAAAGGCTAGATAGATCATTATTAAAACATTTATTTCATAAAATTCATGACAATAACAAATTAAATTTAGGCAATGAAAAGATATTTGATAAATTTCAGCAATTGCAACTATTACAGAAATAAACAGAACTACATAGAATGCCCTAAGCATGATGAAGATTATTATCAAAGTTTAAAATCAAGCATCATATTAAACTGTGAAATAGTAATTCATCTCTCTAAAACCAGAACGTAAATGGGAATACGTTCAAGCCTCATTTGTACCTGACATTGTTTTGGAGATCCTAGTTGATGTAACAGTAAAAGAAAATAAAACTAGTGCTATAAATCTGGAAATGAAGAGAACAGATTATCTTTATAATAATTTATATAAGTTAGTTTTATATAACCATATGCCTAGAACACTGAAGAAAACAAAATAATTTTTTAAAAACTATTAGAATTAAAAAGCAAATTTATTTTTTTAAATACATGAAATGCAAAAACCATCTTTGTACTAGCAGAAATCATTTTG
>NW_007787870.1:0-2415 GCF_000696425.1 Galeopterus variegatus
AAACCCCAGGTTGGTTCCCTGATTCATGGTATGAGGGCTATCATGATATGAAGGATTATGTGGAAGTCCCTCCAACCAGACCTCCATTAACACCCTTACCAAAACAGCAAGTCAAAAGCAATGCCACATTCCCAGGTATATTAGAGAGATTAGTGCCACCATCAAAGACTTCAAAGTTTCTGGTGGGTCATTATTACCACATAATTTGCCTGTTTGGCTGGTGCAGAAGCCAGATAGGTTCTGAAAGAATGACAGTGAATTACTGCAAACTTAATTAGAAGGTGATGCTAATCCTAGCTGTGGCTTAGAATGTGGTACCCTTATTAGAGAAAATCAGCACAGCTCCTGGCTCCTGGTATGCAGCTATTCCAGATATGGAAATCCCTTTTCTGTCTTCAAAGTTTCTATCCAATAACCATTTGTACACTTACAGAAAGCTTGCTCACTGTTGTGATATCACATCCAACATCACATCCAACTGGGATACCTTAGTGCCTAGGAATGCAGCAATGGGCTCTTGCCACAATTCACTGGTGTTTCATGTATCCTATCACTCAGAAAAACCAAGCAGTAGAATGGTCTGTTGAGAATTCACTATAGTACCAGGTGGCATACAACTCCTTAAATGTTGGGTGCTGCCCTATTGTATATGGTATATTTCTTCAACGAGCCCGTGGATGATATATGGAACTGCTTTCACAATATCTGTCAGGGAGGGAGATGATACATGGCCTCACTGACCTAGCCATCTAGTCACCAAGATTGATCTAGCTACTGCCATTGCTGAGTGCCCAGCCTGCTAGCCACAAGAGGTCAACGCTGAGTCCCTCACATGGCACATTTATCCAGGGTTTGACCTTGCTACCAGTGCCAGGTTGGTTACATTAAAATTATCCTATCGTGTGGGTCAGGGTCAGTGTTTTGTCCTCCAGGATTGGTTTCTCTTCCTCTAACACAAATGTTCTCTGCCTGTTTTTTAAATGGTCTTCTCTTTATATCCCACTTCTCTCTATATATAACATATGCTCATATATATCAGAATATACCATATGCTATATTCTCTGCAAGGTGAGCGTTTTCTATAATGCTAAAGTGAAGCAACCCAAAGTACCAACTATGCATGGTGAAATGTTTGTCTATATAACATATGCTCATATATATCAGAATATACCATATGCTATATTCTTTGCAAGGTGAGAGTTTTCTATAATGCTAAAGTGAAGCAACCCAAAGTACCAACTATGCATGGTGAAATGTTTGTCTTCCTTTGGTGGAAAGGATTACTTCCTCACTGGAGATTAATCTGAAAACTGATCCACTTTAATTTTGTGATTTCATGCCATGTCTTACATATTCTCTTTAACTAGCTTCCTAGCAGCAGTAGTTCAGAAATTATTTTAGCTCATGTTCTAATATGGTAGCCATAAAAGTAACTTGAAAAGAGTATCAGACAGAAATTTTAGGAAAAAAAACGGGGGTGGGGGCAGGGATAAAGATCTACAATGAAGACCACTCCGCATTAATTAAAGTTGTGGTGATTGCTATTACTCAATTTAAAAGATGCAACAGAAGAAAGAAATATTACACACCATGCTCTCAGCACCGAAGCAAGAACACATGTGGAGTCTGTAGAAATTCTTCCAGTCATTAGATATGTAAAATTGTAAGCAGAGGGTTTTATCTTTAGTACTTGGTAAAATGGATGTTCTCTCTTGTCAGGTATATTCTTAGAATGTAGCATATACAATTGTAAACAAAATCTTTTTCTTTTTTCCTTTTTTGATGAGAATTAAGCAAAAGGGAATCAGAACTTCTGTATGTTTAGGACCTAAATAAAACCACACAGATAAAGTAAAAATGTGTGGGAAGTGAATATTTTATGTATACCAAGTATTAATTTAAAAAATATAAATTTGGATCAACCAGCTAGAGAAAATACTGAATATTTTTTTTCCTTAAAAATAATATTGCAATATTGTTTTTAAACAAAGAGGCAACCAGAGTATACAACAAAAACTGTAAAAAAATAATAAAGATATGGCAAATTAAAATGTAGGTTATTTTTCTCAATTTTATGATGCTTGGGGTATTTATTAACTTTTAAAATCTTGTAATTTATTGCTAGATGGGAGGAAAAAGATCTAGTGGTCTATAGCACTGTAGGGTGACTGTAATTAACAACAATTTATTGTATACTTTCAATTATCTAGAAGAGAGGATTTTGAATGCTCTCAACGCAAAGAAATAAATATTTGAAGTAACGAAAAAAAAAAAAATCAGTGGTTGCCAGGGTTTCAGGGGGGAGAGCAGATGAATAAGCAGAACACAGAGGATTTGACAATATGCATTTGGCAAAACCCATAGAAATGTATGACACAAAGAGTGAACCTTAATGTAAACTTTAGTTAATAATGA
>NW_007787871.1:0-2415 GCF_000696425.1 Galeopterus variegatus
CTTTTGGGGTCTTATTCATGAAGTCTGTGTCCAGACCTATTTCCTGAAGTGTCTCTCCTAGTTTTCTTTAAGAAGTTTTATTGTTTCAGGGTGTATATTTAATTATTTAATCCGTTTTGAGTTGACTTTAGTGTATGGTGAAAGGTATGGGTCTAGTTTCATTCTCCTGCATATTGATATCCAGTTATCCCAGCACCATTTGCTAAAGAGGCAGTCTTTTCCCCAGTGTATAAGCTTGGTGCCTGTGTCAAAGATCAGATGGCTGTGGTGTGTGGATTGATTTCTGGATTCTCTATTCTATTCCATTGATCAGTGTGTCTGTTTTTATACCAGTACCATACTGTTTTGGTTATTATAGCTTTGTAGTATAGTTTAAAGTCAGGTAGTGTTATGCCTCCAGCTCCCTATTTGCTGAAGGGTTTCTCCTATGTTTTCTTTAATAAGTTTTATTGTTTTGGGGTGTATATTTAAATCCTTAATCCATTTTGAGTTGATTTTAGTATATGGTGAGAGGTATGGGTCTAGTTTCAATCTCCTGCATATGGATATCCAGTTATCCCAGCACCCTTTGCTGAAGAGGGAGTCCTGACCCCAGTGAATAGGCTTGGTGCCTTTGTCGAAGATCAAATGGCAGTGAGTGCGTGGGTTGATTTCTGGGTATTCTATTCTATTCCATTGATCAGTGTCTCTGTTTTTATACCAGTACCATGCTGTTTTGGTTATTGTGGCTTTGTAGTATAGTTTAAAGTCAGGTAGAGTAATACCTTCAGCTTTATTTTTTTTTGCTCAGCGTTGCTTTGGCTATTCTTGGTCTTTTGTTATTCCAGATAAATGACTGTATAGTTCTTTCCATTTCTGAGAGAAATGTCATTGGAATTTTGATGGGGATTGCATTGAATTTGTATATTACTTTGGGTAGTATAGTCATTTTCACTATATTGATTCTTCCAATCCAGGAGCATGGGATGTCTTTCCATCTTTTTGTATCCTCTCTAATTTCTCTCAGGAGTGGTTTGTAGTTCTCGTTATAGAGATTTTTCACATCCTTAGTTAGTTCAGTTCCTAGGTATTTTATTTTTTTGGTGGCTATTGTGAATGGGCAGGCTTTCTTGATTTCTCTTTCTGCTTGTTCACTATTGGTGAATAGAAATGCTACTGATTTTTGTGTGTTGATTTTGTATCCTGCTACTGTGCTGAACTCTTTTATCACCTCTAAGAGTTTTTTTGTAGATGATTTGGGCTGTTCGATATATAGGATCATATCGTCTGCAAACAGGGACAGTTTGACTTCATCTTTTCCAATCTGGATGCCCTTTATTTCCTTCTCTTTTCTGATTGCTCTGGCTAATACTTCCAATACTGTGTTGAATAGGAGTGGTGAGAGTGGGCATCCTTGTCTGGTTCCTGTTTTTAAAGGAAAAGCTTTTAGTTTTTCCCCATTCAGGATGATATTGGCCGTGGGTTTATTGTATATGGCTTTAATTATGTTGAGATATTTTCCGTCTATACCTAATTTATAAAGGGTCTTTGTCATGAATGAGTGTTGGATTTTATCAAATGCTTTTTCGGCGTCAATAGAGATGATCATATGGTCCTTGTGTTTGATTTTATTAATATGGTGGATCACATTTATTGATTTGCGTATGTTGAACCAACCTTGTTTCCCTGGGATGAATCCCACTTGATCGTGGTGAATGATCTTGCATATGTGTTGTTGTATTCTGTTTGCTAATATTTTATTGAGGATTTTTGCATCTATATTCATCAAGGATATCGGCCTGTAGTTTTCTTTTTTGGTTATATCTTTTCCTGGTTTTGGTATCAGGATGATGTTTGCTTCATAGATGAGTTTGGGAGCTTTGCGTCTGTATCAGTCTTTTGGAATAGTTTGTAAGGAATCGGTGTCAATTCCTCTTTGAATGTTTGGTAAAATTCTGCTGTGAATCCGTCTGGTCCTAGGCTTTTCTTTGTTGGGAGCTTTCTGATAACAGCTTCAATCTCCTTTATTGTTATTGGTCTATTCAGATTTTCTACATCTTCATGGCTCAGTTTTGGGAGCTTGTGTGTGTCCAGAAATTTATGCATTTCCTTCAGATATTCAAACTTGTTGGCGTATAGTTGTTTATAGTAGTCTTGAATGATTCCTTGTATTTCAGTTGGGTCAGTTGTAATATCACCTTTTTCATTTCTAATTTTTGTTATTTGAATCTTCTCTCTTCTTTTTTTTGTTAGCCATGCTAATGGTTTGTCAATTTTATTTATCTTTTCAAAAAACCAACTTTTTGACTCATTGATCTTTTGTATTCTTTTTTGGGTTTCAATTTCATTAAGTTCTGGTCTAATCTTGATGATTACTTTCTGTCTGCTAACTTTAGGTTTGGATTGTTCTTGTTTTTCTAGTTCTTTAAGGTGAAG
>NW_007787872.1:0-2415 GCF_000696425.1 Galeopterus variegatus
TGTGTGTGTGTGTGTGTGTGTGTGTGTGTGTGTCCGCATTTGTTTTTCTTTTAAGATCTTTGTAGCACTGGGTTTAAGCACCTTTGTTTTTATGTATACTGGTGTCATTTTCTTCATTTTTTTTTTCTTTTTGTATTTGGGCTTCTTGGATCTTTTCAAGCTCTTAGGTCTGTAACCTCTACTCAAGAGACCAGTGGGCTCTGCTGAGTTTCTCCTCCCTGCGCTTTGTCCTGGAAACCCTCCATGCAGTGAGCTGGGCAAATGTAGGCTCACCTCATTTGTCTCCCCTTTGTTGGGGATCACTGTCCTGAGCTGCCTGAAATCCAGTGTCTGAAAACCATTATTTTACATATCTTGTTTGTTTTTGTTTTTTAGTTTTTGTTTTTTTGTTGTTTAGTTTTGTTTTGGGGTTTAAATCCAGTCCCTGTTACTCTGTCTTATCCAGAAACATAAATTCCCATATGATTTTATTTTTATAATGATTTCCTCTTGTCTGTTGGGGTTTCTAGGAAGGTTTCTTTGGATTTCCCTTTGTACATCTGAAATTTTAGCCTCTTTTTTAATCCGAGGGTTCTCTGATCAGTTTTAATTTAGGCCACCAGAAGTCCCATAGGACTAATTTTATTATAAAAACAATTTTTTTTTATAATAAAAACACTCTGTTAAGTGCTTAGTATACACTTAGCACCCATACAAGAACTTGACCTACATTATCTTATCTTATTTAAATTTAAGTCTTGAGTTGGGTTTTTATTATTTCCATTTTATAAATGAGAAAATTGGAGCTAAGAGAGGCTAAAAATCTTGCCCAAAGTCACAAGAGTCAGAGCCAAGTTTTAAATTCAGATTGTATATCCAAAGCCCATGTGCTTAATCAATATTTTATCTTCTCTTTAGTTATTGTTGATGCTGTTTGGAGAGATAACATTATTCAAAATTTTAAATTTTCATAATTTTACCATCATCACATTGGGTTTTTAATTTTTAAATTGTCTTATTCTTTTTGATAGGTTCCAATTTTTAACTTTTCTCAGTTAAGGAATTATCCCTCAAGCTTACACTATATATTTTTATATATTCTACTGGATTCATTTTAAAGTTTAATTAATTTTGGAAGTATCCAACATGTTGTACTCTCCTGAGTTCTCTTTAAAATCTTATGATAAATTAGTTTATTTCCTGAGTTTTAAAGGGGATGTGTGTGTGAGAGAGAGAGAAAGGTATCCAACAAAATACTACTGCAGTGTTATTCCATTCCTTGTCTTTTGAGAATCTCAAAGAGATTTAACATTATTACACCTATTACAATATGTTCTTTGGAAGCTAATACCACCCGTCTCATCTGATATGGAAATGCAAGTAATCAAAAATCAAGGCTATTATAGACTTGTCTAAGTTAATTGTTAGCAATGTTAATAACAGGTACCCAACGTGCAAACAACCATCACCATAAGTCTGATATCATTTATTAAAAGCCTGTACTGTGCCAAACACTTTGCATATTAATTTACATGTATTATCATGAATTCTTGCAAGATTGCAATGTAGCTGCCCATCTGATTTTCACAGATGAGAACGTGACTCAGAAAACTAGAGTGCTTTCAGCTGCAAATATCACAAAAGCCCCATTAAACTTACTTAAACTCTTTGGAATTCTTGGCCTGCAGATCTAGAAGACCAAAAACAGGGCAGCTTAATAACTGTTGAGAGAACTTCCTGAACCCTTTGGTTCTCGCTTCGTTTCCCTGTGACTGTCTTAGTCTATCACACCGCCATGCGTTGACAGTTGACTTCATCCTAAGACTGGCTGTTAATCAACTGCAGCACATGCAGGGTTCATATCTGTACATCCGTACATATCCAAAGAAGAGGAGAGGGTCTTGACTGTTCCAGAAGAAAGAAGAACTTTCCTCAAGTCCCCAGCAAACCTTTCCTTGTTTCTCATTGATTCAAAATGGCTCCCCGCCCATTCTTGAACTAGATTGGCAAAGGAATTATGGGTTTAACCTTTACATCTAGTTCTGTCTTTGGGACATGGCTCCAAGGGGAACAAATACGTACCTGAACAAATTCAGGGTTTAATTGGAAAGAAGAAAGGGGAAAACAGATGATGTTGGATAGGTGCCTAACCATATTTACTACAAGTAGTTTTCCCATCTCCCAAGTGATTGGACTAATGTTTGAGCTCAAGTATTTCACACTCCAGATTCCAAGGTTTTTCTCTCAAACCCTGAAGCTTCTTAGTGTGGCCAACCTGCTGATCACTGTGAAAATATGCTATAAGTGACATTAATTTTTTTCTCATAGAATTAGTTGCTAGACATGAAATACATTTACTCCAAAAACAATTCTTATATGAATAATACCTTTTAAAAATTCCTTTGGGCAATGATCCCTCCTCTGTATTTTTTTTTT
>NW_007787873.1:0-2415 GCF_000696425.1 Galeopterus variegatus
AAAAAAAAAAAAAAAAATACTTTATTGCTAAAGATCATCTGAGCCCTCAGCAAATCATAATATTTTTTGCTGGTGGAGGGTCTTGCCTCGATGTTGATAGCTGCTGACTGCTCAGGGTAGTGGTTGCTGAAGGTTGAGGTGGCTGTGCCATATCTTAAAATAAGAAAGCAATAAAGTTTGCAGCTTCAGTAGACTCTTCCTTTCACAAAAGATTTCTCTGTAGCATGCAATGCTATTTGACAGCATTTTACCCACAGTAGAACCCTTTCAAAATTGGAGTCAATCCTCTAAAACCAGTGGTTGCTTTGTCAACTAACTTTATACAATACTCTAAATGCTTTGTTGTCATTTCAACAATATTAACAGCAGCTTCAGCAGGAGTAGATTCCATCTCAGGAAACTACTTGCTTTGCTCATCTATAAGAAGCAACTCATCTGTTCAAGTTTTATCATGAGATTGCAGCAATTCAGTTACATCTATAGTCCTCACTTCTAATTCTAGTTTTCTTGCTATTTCCACTACATCTGTAGTTACTTCCTTGAACTCCTCAAAGTCATCCATGAAGGATGGAATCAACGTCTTCCAAACTCCTGTTAATGTTGATATTTTGACCACCTCCCATAAATCACAAATGTTCTTAAAGGCATCAAGAATGGTGAATCCTTTCCAGAAGGTTTTCAATTTACTTTACCCAGATCCATCAGGGGAATCACAATCTATTGCAGCTAGAGTTTTATGAAATGTATTTCTTAAAAAATAAGACATAAAAGTCAAAATTACTCCTCGATCCATGGGCTTCATAATGGATATTGTGTTAGCAGGCACGAAAACATGAATCTCCTTGTACATCTCCATCAGAGTTCTTGTGCACTGTCAATAAGCAGTAATATTTTGAAAGGAATCTTTTTTTTTCTGAATAGTAGGTCTCAACAGTTGGCTTACAATATTCAGTAAACCATGCTGTAAACAGACATGCCGTCATCCAGGCTTTGTTGTTCCATTTATAGTACACACGCAAAGTAGATTTAGCGTAATTCTTAAGGGCCCTAACAATTTTCAAAATGGTAAATGAGCATTGGTTTCAACTTAAAGTCACCAGCTGCATTAGCCCCTAACAAGAGCCTGTCCTTCAAAGCTTTGAGGCCAGGCATTGACTTCTCTCTAGCTATGAAAGTCCTAGATGGCATCATCTTCCAATAGAAGGCTGTTTCATCTACATTGAAAATCTGTTGTTTAGTGCAGCCACTTTCATCAGTGATCTTAGCTGGATCTTCTGGAGAACTTGCTACAGCTTCTACATCAGCACCTGCTGCTTCACCTGCACTTTTACATTATGGAGATGGCTTCTTTCCTGAAACCTCATGAACCAACCTGCTAGCTTCCTCGCTTCTCTCAGCCTTCACAGAATTGAAGAGAGTTAGGGCCTTGCTCTGAATTAGGCTTTAGCTTAAGGGAATGCTGTAGCTGGTTTGATTTTCTATCCAGACTGCTAAACCTTTCTTAGTATCAGCAATAAATCTGTTCTGCTTTCTTATCATTCATGTGTTCACTGGAGTAGTAATTTAAATTTCCTTCAAGAAGTTTTCCTGTGCATTCACAACTTGATAACTGTTTGGGGCAGGAGGCCAAACTTTTGGCCTATCTTGGCTTTCAACATGCCTTCCTCAATAAGTTTCATCATGTATAGCTTTTAGGTTTTTTTTGTTTGTTTTAATTTTGTTTTCTTTTGTCAATATACAATGTGGTTGATTATTGTGGCCCATTACTGAACACAACAATTACAATTCCTTGAAGCTGATAGACAAGCGAACAGATATGAGGTTGTTGGGAGGGAGGGGGGTGGAGGAGGAGGGAGAGAGGTTTCAGTAGTAGCTTTTGATTTAAAGCAAGAGACACAGTACTCTTTCTTTCACTTGAACACTTAGAGACTACTTCAGTCTTATTAACTGGCCTAATTTCAATATTGTTGTGTCTCAGGAAAAAGGGAGGCCTGAGGGGAGGGAGAGAGATGGGAGAACAGCTAGTCAGTGGAGCTGTCAGAACACAAACATTTATGGATTAAGTTTGCTGTCTTATATGGGTACTGTCCATTGCGCCACAAAATAATTACAATAGTAACATCAAAAATTACTGATCACAGATCACTGTAAAAGATATAACAAAAAATAAATTTGAAATATTGCAAGGATTACCAAACTGTGATACAGAGACACAAAGTGAGCACATGCTGTTGGAAAAATGGTGCCTACAGACTTCCTCAACCCAGGGTTGCCACAAACCTTCAATATGTAAATAATGTAGTATCTATGAAGCACAATAAAGTGAAGTGTGATAAAACAAGGTGTGCCTGTAAACCCTTTCCCGCACCTTTCTCCGAATCTCACAAGTAATAAAAATGCCCTAAAAAATCCATC
>NW_007787874.1:0-2414 GCF_000696425.1 Galeopterus variegatus
GGTCTTCATCATGAATGATTGTTGAATTTTATCAAATGCTTTTTCAGCATCAAAGGAGATGCTATGATCTTTAACATTACGTAATGATGCATCCAGGTTGACTGGATATGAAACCCTCCCTTTCAACGATGGCTAAACACAAATAATATACATAATAAATTCTATCAAATATGCCTCTGCCTGTATATACTATATGTTTATCAAATCATCAGATTGTACACTGTAAATAAATACAGTTTTTAATTATTAATTATACCTCAATAAAGCTGGAGGAAAGGGAAATTACCCAGGAGAAAATAAAAATTTTAGTGATTTCAAACTTCTCTGTAACATATTGCATTCCTTTGTTATGCCTGCTATAACAAAATATTAAAGATTGGATATCTTATAAAGAACAACAAAAAAGGATTTCTCACAATTCTGAAGGTTGGGAAGTCCAAGATTGCCGGAGACCAGCTCCCCAGGATTCATTGAACCTGAACAGGTGGTGTGGATAGGATGAGGAAAAAAGAAAAAGGCAGACCACAAGTGTCTAGTGCAAGTGTGGATGAAAACTACATGAATCTTGTTTTACTTATATCTTTTTTTACTTAATTTTTTTACATGATGATTATCTTTTAATCAAAACATTGTCTATTTTATTTCTATTGAAAGGGAAAGGTCAAAATGTTCTAAAGCACTCATGCTGTGACAAAAACTCCTACCCATGCATCAATAGTTCACCCCAAAGCCTATGGCTTGCGGCCAGGAAACTATACAATAGCAACATGCTTGGCTTTAAAACGTCAGACTTTTGGTATGAATCATTAACCTTAACCTTCTTAGCTTACAATTTAACCCCTTTTTAATCCTACTTATACTTACTACACTTAATTTTAATAACATTGATTAGTTATGGCTAACAATTTAATATTGCTTATACTCTATATTGATCATTTTAATTTATAATCAAAATCACAATGTTTATACCCTTTATTTCCCTGCCAATAGACTACAGGGACAGCACAGGGGACAAACTGAAAAGTTAAATGTTCCTCCTCAAACTAACAAAAACACACTATATCATTCTTATTATTACTAAGGAAAGAACATGTTCTTGGTAAATCAAGTGAAACTGTGGGAGTGGGAAGAAACAAAGAAATCTGTAATTAGTTGATGATCAATTAGTTATAAACATTACTGCACCCAGACCCACCGTCTCCCTGGGGGAATATGAATAGAAATCTAACATAAAAATTTCATTCCACACGTACAAGAGCATGACCACAGACACAATGGGTAAATGCACATATCACTAACAAGGAAGATTAAATAACAAAATTAAATGGAGCCAACCCATACCGGGAACATGCATCAAAAACACCTTTAGTACTGACAATGCCCTTTAAATAAGCCAATTAATTCTGATGTACTTTAACATGTAGAATGGCTCACGGCACAAGATCAAGGTGCCTGAAGATTCGGGGCAGTGCCTGAAGATTCAGGCAGTGCCTGAAGAGGACAGTTTCATTACAGACCATCTTCTTCTTATTCTAACCTCATCTGGCTCAAGGGCAAGGGAACTTTCTTTTATAAGGGTGCTAATCCCATTCACGAGGGCTCTGCCTTCATGACCTGATCACCTCTCCAAGACCCTGCCTACTAATACCACCGCCTTGGAGGTTAGGATTTCAACATACGAATTGACATAAACATTCACACCATAGCACATATAAATGGTAGAAGGAAAGAGACCAATGCTTACAAAATTTTGAGGAGAGACAGTCATGTTTCCTAAATCTTATATCCTAGAAATTTTATTTTCATGTATATTGATAGTCCTATACAAACAACTCATAACATATTCTAGTCAAATTTTCTTCTTTTTCTAAAAAAGCATATGTACAAACATTACCCAGGTTTCGTAGAAAAGAGTAAAATACACAAATCAAACTTGGATAGTTTAATCAGTTAATTGATTTATTAAGTAATATTAGGTAGGTTTTAGAACTGTGAGGAGATTTAGGGAAAGCATTGCTTTACAGAGCACCTTCTAGTGCTGCTAGCACTGACGCTCCTATCTGCTGCCAGCTGGGGACAAGGTTTGCTATCACTGAGAACCTATGGCCTACTACCTATACCACCATTGAGGACTTATATTCTGTTCCCTATCATACCAGCAAAAATGAACATTCCAGAAGATCCTACTTCATCACATTGCTAAATTCTGAATTAAATTCTTTTGTGGGTGTTCTGATTGGGAAATTAAGTGAAACATACAACTTATCTGTAAAAAAGAAGGGTTTTTAGCTCTGTCTTTCTGTTTGAAAAGCATGTAGAATTCAATATGCACTAATTTCCACATATTAAAAAACCTATTCAAAAAGATGAAAATCAGTCAAAAATATGGAAAGAATCCATGGCAATAACAAAAA
>NW_007787875.1:0-2414 GCF_000696425.1 Galeopterus variegatus
CTGATGGTCTCTTATATAATCATCCTATACTCATTGAAATCCTACAGCTTGGAGGGAAGGCACAAAGCCCTCTCCACCTGTGTATCTCACATCACGGTGGTCGTCTTATTCTTTGTGCCCTGCATATTTGTGTATCTGTGTCCAGTGGCCACCTTTTCCATTGATAAAGCCGTGGCTGTGTTTTATACCATGATTACTCCTATGTTAAACCCTTTAATCTACAGCCTTAGAAATGCAGAAGTAAAACATGCTATGAAGAAGTTCTGGGTCAATAGGTGATTTCAACAAAGAAATAATCACGAAACAAAATTACTTAATGGTGAAAAAAAGAAAACATAATGTCTAAGATTCCGGACTAAGTGAACAGTGTATGTCAAAGTATGTTGTTGCTGGTATATAAACCATTTGATGAAAGGCTTAGGCACTAAATTGTTTATCATAAAAATTCCCACTTAGAATTGTTTACTGTTCATTTGATTGTCAAATGTTGGTGCAACATCAGAATCAGTTAAGGTTCTTGTTAAAAAGCAGATTCCTGGGACACAGCTCTCGAAATCTAATTCAGCAGGACTGTTGTTGGATTGGCGTATTTGCATTTTTATAAAATTATCCATATGTTTGTAAGTAGGTGATCTATGCAGAAACTGTGAGCAATAGTGGTATGGATTATGCTTGCATCCTTCGCCCATTAATGGATCACCTTATTAAGACATTTCCTGGGAAGTATCTTTCATAGTAGAAACTATAACAATAATGAACTCTCAATTCTTCATAAATTATGCAATGCAAGCCAATACCTTTGCAGTTCACAACAAAAGTATAATATTCTGGGAAAATAGAAATGTTATGTGTATTGTTTCTCCATGTTTTCTTTCTCTGCTTTCTAATCTTTTGTCACATCTGGTCTGATTGTCTCTTTTTCTCCCTGCCTCCAAAGGAAAGGTCTAGCATGTATTACTGCTGCATTATTTGGACTAAAATTGATTGTTATGGTAATTTTTACCAGTCATTCATGCTGAGGGCCTTGTTTTCAGGGTTTTTCTGTGTGAAGGTGATTTTACATACCATTTTTGAATGCACATTTTAGTGGAATGGGTGATAGGGTTTAGTGTACTATCATGGTTAATGGCATAGTTTCAGATTAAGATAGTCCCGAGTTCCAAACTTAGTTTTGCCACAGATAGTGTGAGCTTGGTCAAACCATTACTTTTTAAAGTTTCAATTAAAGGGTAATGATTGAGATGTTTTCAGGATCAAATACATAATACATAATTCTCGTAAAGCTCTTATTATCACTGAGTGCTCAATAGCTTTTAGCTCTTATAAATAATCTTTATTACTGGAGTCTTTGTAAGTATAATAGAAACACTTATTAATGAATTTTTTGAGCTTTAGAAGGAATTATACATAATTCCCTGTCCCTGCTGTGACAAATCATATTCTGAGCTGAGTGACACTGTAGGATTTGGGATGGCAGGAATGCTTCCCAACATCCTTGCTCATTACTGTACTGATCTCTCCTGGTTTTCTGACCTCCTTTGGCCCCATTTCTCTTTGTTCTTATGGATGATTCATTTGTGCATTTGATTTTCTCATAACAAGCCCTGAAGTATCAAAGGGTGATTTTACTCCGAATCTGAGGTCAACACAGCAGGCAACCAGAATATGAACATACTTAAAGTGAGACATTTGTTTAGAGGAGGTTGTATGGTCCAGAGGTAAGAGCAGACTGAGGTCAGACTTCCTGCATTTGGATGTGACCTGAGAAGTCATTTAACCTGTCTATCCCACATTTCTTCATCTGTAAAAATAGTAATGGTAGTACCTCTCTCATAAATTTGTTGGACCACTTAAATGAATTAATATTGGAATTTTGTCTGGCCTGGGTCAATATGCTTTCTAATCTTTTGTCACATCTGGTCTGATTGTCTCTTTTTCTCCCTGCCTCCAAAGGAAAGGTCTAGCATGTATTACTGCTGCATTATTTGGACTAAAATTGATTGTTATGGTAATTTTTACCAGTCATTCATGCTGAGGGCCTTGTTTTCAGGGTTTTTCTGTGTGAAGGTGATTTTACATACCATTTTTGAATGCACATTTTAGTGGAATGGGTGATAGGGTTTAGTGTACTATCATGGTTAATGGCATAGTTTCAGATTAAGATAGTCCCGAGTTCCAAACTTAGTTTTGCCACAGATAGTGTGAGCTTAGTCAAACCACTACTTTTTAAAGTTTAAATTAAAGGGTAATGATTGAGATGTTTTCAGGATCAAATACATAATACATAATACATAATTCTCGTAAAGCTCTTATTATCACTGAGTGCTCAATAGCTTTTAGCTCTTATAAATAATCTTTATTACTGGAGTCTTTGTAAGTATAATAGAAACACTTATTAATGAATTTTTTGAGCT
>NW_007787876.1:0-2414 GCF_000696425.1 Galeopterus variegatus
TTTCAGTGTCCACAAATCACTTTTTATTGGAGCTCAGCCATGTTCCTTTGCTTACATTTCCCTCTGGCTGCTTCCACACCTGCACCAGCAGAGCTGAGTTGCAGCAGAGACCATGTGAGACACAAAGCCTAAAGCATTTACTATCTGGCCCTTCCCAGAAGTTGCCAACCCCTGCTCTCGGACATCAGTTTACTGTGGCCCAGAACACATCCCACATTCTCTATCCCTGCATTTCTTTCTCCTCTGTCCTGCCCGCCTCCTTGTGGGGAGGAGCACCACTGAAGTCACCCGTGTGCCAGCGTCACATAAAGCTTGAGAAATATGTGCCTTAAGTCCTCTAAAATATCCTCCCTACTGCTGGTAGAGTGCGGACTCAGGTATAATAAACACTTCATGGGGGCTCAAAGCTGTTTAGTTAATACTTATTCTCTCTAGGAAATGAAAAGCCCAGCATACTGAGACTGTTGTCACGGCTGTTATTATCACAGTGATCATTCCTATATATGGTCAAAGAAACCGTCAGAGGCTGTCACACTCCACTGCTCATTACAAACGAGATCTTTTTCCAACTGAAATAATAACGTGTGAGTCTAATTAGAATAAAGCTCATTAGAGATGGAGACAGCCATTAATGCCTCGATTGATTTTTCTAATGAAGTAAGCTGGGGGAGGAGACTTTAATAGCACAGCTAATTATTTTTGCTTTTCTTCGGCGTTTCTTTGGCATTTAAAACTGTTCGTATAAATTGTTGTTGGGCTGTAAACGAAAATGCTGCTGAAAAGCACTCCATGACTAAAGAGGCTCTGACACTTCCAGCCCTAAAGAAGGGGCTGAAGCCGTCTGTTTCCAGCCCTGCAGCCCTACGGGAGTAGGTTTAAGCCCAGCAGCCCCTGGGCATGTCCTTCACTCCACTTTTCCAGCCTCGTCCTGTGTTTGTTCTGGATTCTTGCTATTTATTCACAGATGCTCAAGCTGTGGAATGGGGTTATCCTGCCTCCGTATTCCTGGTTCATGGACAGAGCCTGGATTTCCAGATTCTCACAGAAACTTAAATCTGAGGTTGCTTCTGGACAGTGACACACAGAGGAAAAGGTTGGGAGGAAAGGTGTTAGATGAGCAGAGAAGGGATATTCATATTAAATGTATACACAAAATACAGATGGCACAATTGTGCTTCATTATCCAGATGGTGGCTCTTTGCCACCCAGAAAGCAGTTAAGTCCCACAGTACAGAGTAAAGGCTGTCAGGGGGATAGCAGTAAGTCAAGAAACTGAAACTCAGGAAGCCCACAGTTAGCAAGGGAGAGGAGGAAGAGGAGTCACGTGAAGGAAGCAGGTGAGAGATAGGAGAACCAAAGTAATGCACAGGCTGGACACCCACAGAGCGTCCCAGTGTCACCCAGACAGGTAAAGGAGAGGAGGATGAACTCTTAGGTTGGTCATTCAGTCAGTCAACAAACAAGAGCCTGCTTCATGGCAAGTATAACAACTCACACTTCCAGACAGAAATAAGCCTCATTAAAGCACACTTCTGCCATGAGCTGTGATGACAGCAGAAGGCCGAATTTAAGGTGTCTGAACGTTATGGAAAGAGAGCGGGACATGATTCCATGTGTGGCTTATATAAATAAAGGCATAAAGAATGGACAGTGGGATTCTGATATCAGCTTCTGTTCTCCCTCTAGCAGTCCTGATGCGCCTCCCCTAAGTCCCAGGCTGTTCTTGCAACGGGGCCTGTGCCCCAGTCTCTGCTGATAGTTTTGCTCAAAATTTATCAGTTGTATTGTTCAACAGGGCTGCTGCTTCTAGCATGATCTGCGAAGTGTTGACAGCTTCCTTCACTTAGTAACGTACCTGGTCACATCCTGTATAACACTGCTCAACGGCCTCCATCCTGTCCCCCAGCCCCCTCCTCAAAGCCAGAGTGCTCATGACCCTTGTGATGTGGGCCACACAAGGATTCCATTAGGAATCAAAAAGACCAAGATGAACAAGAAACATTTCCTGCTGCCTTGAGTAAGGGAGGCAAACATTTTGCCTGTAGTCCCTGGACAGTGTGGTGGTGTGATGGAAGGACCACTGAGGAGGGGAAAAGACTAGTCCTCCCTAGAGCAACATTTCTGCTTAAAGATGTGATACAGGAACCAGATCGTAAAGACTGAGCCGCCCAGTGGGGAAGGCTGGGAGGGGGCTATGAGGGAAGAGAGCAGTAAATGTGAGAACACTGTGGTGTCCAGGGAAGACCCCCGTTTGGGACACAGTGGGTGCCTGGTTCTGTTGGGTTTTTATGTGTTTGTTTGGTAGAGAGTGCAGGAGCCATTCTTGAGTAACCGTTTTCTCTTTGGGATATTAGATTGATGTTTTTTCTCATGCCTAATAGAAACGCTGCAAGGTAAATATTTGTACATGTATC
>NW_007787877.1:0-2413 GCF_000696425.1 Galeopterus variegatus
TTCCTCACTCTCCAATAGGTTACTGGGCATCAAGCAAACTTGGCTAAAGAAGATATTTTATATTTAAGGAAAATAATATTTGTTTAATGTGAACTCAAGTATAATTACATATTATAAATAAGTAAAGAGAAGATCCACAATGGAAACATCATTGTAAAAGTGAAGGATTTTCAGGAACTAAAGTAAACAATTTGTGTCCAAATTTCATCATTTCCTGGGGTGATTTCTAAGAGAATTCACCGTGAAAGTCCCCAGTGTGTATGTTTTTTTGGGAATTTGTATTATAATCTCCACCTCTCTGAAGTATGAATTTAAATGTGTGGTAGAAATGTGCATGCAGAGTCAGGTGGGTATTGGAATTTCTGGAGCGAGGAATCGAATGACGTGTGAAATGAAAAATGTGACCCAAACCTCGGAGGGAGTTGAGAGTGGGCTGTGGTGTGGGTCCCTGGCAAGGCCTGGGGAGTGCCTCAGTGGGAATCACACAGTGTGTAATAAAATCTCCTTGAGTCTCAGAGCCAGGATGGGCAGACAAGTGTGTTTTAATGAGCTGTTTTATGCCTGTCCTTGCCTCGGTACATCTTTCTTATCACTCCTGCTACGCAGAGTTGTAACAATTAATAGTCTCTATCTCAAAGTGATGTGTTAGGTGAGAAAATTACCTGAATGACTTGAGCTGAATGATTCAACTTCATCTCCATTCTCCATAAATATTAAGAAGGAAAATAAAAAAATAAAATAGAGAGAGAGAGAAGGAATTGGGAGGAGTTGGTCTTTAGAAATACTAACTTCAGTCCTTTACCTCAGTTTTCTATGAAGACCATAATCCTACATTTAGAAATATCACATTCTCATTACCATAGCCTATAAAAAATAAAATAAAATACACAGACAGTTATGCACACAGTGTATACAATATTATTAATAATAGCACACACATATATCATAAATGAGATCACAAGTAAAAATATATTGAAAATGCCTGAGTTCTTTGTAAAGTGCTAAGATTTTAGATCAACTAGTTATTAATATCAAGTAAAAAGTTTTCCAGGATATGCTGATTGACTAAAGGGGGAAGAAATTTGAGGAGAAATGGCAAATAGATATAATAGACAAACAAAGCAAAACCATTGAACTCAGTGTGGCTGGACTGACTTAATCTCAGAGCCTCACTTGATTAGAACTGACTTGTGACATTAATGGTAATAACTAATATGTGTTAGTTTCACTGTTTTCCAAAAATGGACCACCTACTACTGGACAAGATTTTTCTTGAAGCACAGATAATCTGTTTCTAGTTATGATAGTTTGAAATTTGTTTTGGTGTGTATTTGGGAAAAATATAACTTGGGCACCAACACGTCATTGTCTGAACATCATTCCTTAAGAGGAGACTAAGTTAGCAGGTGCACCATTTGAAAAAAATATGTGAATGCATACCTAAATGACAAATTTGGGAAGCACAGAGGTACAACAATGGGAAGGACTTCAGGGATTATAAGTAGAGAAGTTTTGCAATTTTCTTTACAGTTTTGTAAGATTTATGACCTGTTTAGCCTTCTTTTCAAGTGGTTTCCCTGCCTCCAGTGCATATTATAACCAGGTCCCTTTGCCATTACCCTCAATTTTACATAATTTTATTTACCACTGCCATCATCATAATAGCTCCCTTGTTCAAGTGTTTACCACGTGCAAAGCACTGTATTAAGTGCTTTTAAGGCACTAATTCACTGAATCTTTAGAACAACTCTGTAGTAGACATTACAATGATTTCTGTTTTCAAGATGAGGATACTAAAGATTAGAGATGCTCCACTTAATCTGATTCCTCTTAGCAGGCTGCTTTGTCTTCTGAAAGTTCCATCTCCATAACTGTATCTCCTACATACTAATAATTCAAATATGAATATCATAATAACAGCAAACCCTTATTGACTGCACACTGTGTTTAACGTATAGGTTTAAATGGTTACATATACTGCCTTATTTAGTACTCACGAGAACCCCTAAAGAACTAATAGTGTCTTTACAGATGAGGGAATGGAAAAAGAGAGAAATCAAGCAACTTCTCCACTGTTACATAGCTATAGATTGGGAGAACTGGGGTTTGCTCACAGGCTGGTTAATCTCTAAGCACAATCTCAAGGAAAGGTGTTTGCACTCGCCTTCAGTCATAGTTGTGCAGTAGGACAAAGAAGAGTGCACGAGAATCAGGATAAATCAGTGACACTCTCCTTTGATCTCATACCTGTGAGAGCTCAGACAGGGTCATTTAACTCTGGAATCCATGGGTTTTTTTTTTAAATTTAATTTTTAAAAATATTTTACTGAAATGTAATTGATTGTATGTATGTGTGGTGTACAGCATTGAATATCATCAGTACCTGTGTGCAATGTGATGCTCAAACTGAGAT
>NW_007787878.1:0-2413 GCF_000696425.1 Galeopterus variegatus
GAGTGTGTGAGAGACTGTGAGACAGTGTGAGAGTGTGGGACAGAGCGTGAGAGTGTGTGTGTGTGTGTGTGTGTGAGTGTGTGTGTGAGTGTGTGGGAGAGACTGTGAGACAGTGTGAGAGTGTGGGAGAGAGCGTGAGAATGTGTGTGAGAGAGAGTGTGTGTGTGAGTGTGTGAGTGTGTGAGAGACTGTGAGACAGTGTGAGAGTGTGGGACAGAGCGTGAGAGTGTGTGTGAGAGAGTGTGTGAGAGAGTGTGTGTGTGTGAGTGTGTGAGTGTGTGAGAGACTGTGAGACAGTGTGAGAGTGCGGGAGAGACCGTGAGAGTGTGTGTGAGAGAGTGTGTGAGAGAGTGTGTGTGTGTGAGTGTGTGGGAGAGACTGAGAGTGTGAGAGTGTGGGACAGAGCGTGAGAGTGTGTGCGTGAGTGTGTGTGAGAGTGTGTGAGAGAGTGTGAGACAGTGTGAGAGTGCGGGGTAGAGCGTGAGAGTGTGTGTGTGTGAGTGTGTGTGAGAGACTGAGAGTGTGAGAGTGCGGGACAGAGCGTGAGAGTGTGTGTGTGAGTGTGTGAGAGAGTGTGAGACAGTGTGAGAGCGCGGGGTAGAGCGTGAGAGTGTGTGTGTGTGAGTGTGTGGGAGAGACAGAGTGTGAGAGTGCGGGACAGAGCGTGAGTGTGTGTGAGTGTGTGTGAGAGTGTGTGAGAGAATGTGAGACAGTGTGAGAGTGTGGGGTAGAGCGTGAGAGTGTGTGTGAGAGTGTGTGTGAGAGACTGAGAGTGTGAGAGTGCGGGACAGAGCGTGAGTGTGTGTGTGAGTGTGAGACTGTGTGTGTAGATGGCAATGTGAGGGAGAGTAAGAGCTTGTATGTGAGACAGTGTGAGTGTGAGTGTGTGTCAGTGTGCGCATATGTGTGCATGTACGCACGTGTGTGTGCACGGATAGTTAACCTGAGAGAGGAGGCGGTGGGAGCAGGGAGGTGAGGAGTCGCAGTCTGCGCTGCAGTGGTCAGGGCCATGGGCGCTGCAGACGGGGACACGCGGCTTTGAGTCTGGGCTCTTCCACATAACAAGCCCTGTGACCTTGGCCAGCAACATGACCTCTGTGAGCCTAACCTCACGCAGCTGTGAAGGGATTCTAACAGCACCTGCCCCACTGGGCTGCTGTGAGGAGTGAGGAAGGGGATGCTTGTAAAATACTTAGCCAGGATATAAAAAGCACTCAGACATAGCACAAGTTCACCCGCAGCCCCCCGTGCCCCAGGATGCTGTCTTTACCACCCCCCGCCCACCCCAGGGCCTGTTTCCTGGTTATTCCTGTCCACGGACCGTGTTCCCAGACACTCCCCGGTAGTGCTCAGCAAAGTGCCTGTCGTACGTTTATCGTGGGTTTAGATGGTTAAAGTCATCTTCTCCATAAGCTCTGAGACGGCTGCAGTGGTTTGCTCACCACTGTCTCCTGGCACCTAGCCTGTACGGGCACCTAGTGGCGGTACAGCCAGCATTTATCAAATCAACAAATACATGTAGAATGATAGTGTCCTCCTTCCCTTTCTGCTTCCCTCCCTCTCTCTTGTTTCTTCGACCCTGCCTCACCCCCACTAGCAGGGCTGATCCTCAGGCTGGGCCCGCGGTGGGACTCACCGCCCTCTTTGGGTGGGATGAAGCTGGTAGTCAGAATTCAGAGGAGAAGTGAACTGCCCAAGATAGGTCTGAGCCCCCTGAGACTGTGTGGAGGTTAATGTCTGCCAAATCACTGGCGCTTCTTGATTTAACTGATGGCTGCTGTCACTTTTCACACCTCTGAGCACACCTCAGAAATTACACTTTTCTTCTTTTTAATCCCAAGGCTCATTATTATTTTTATTACTTTTAAGATCTTATTCTTTGTTTTAAGCATCCTAAATGAAGGCTGCTTATTTATATTCCACCGTAATGGCAGAGTTTTCTAATTTGTTAATCATTGCTGAACTTTAAACTATTAAGAGATTTTATGAGAAGGTATAATTTTACCTGAAGAAACCTTAAAACCCTCAAAGAATTTGTTCCTTCTGATAAGTCCTGCCAAATATAACAAATGCAGGAAAACCTGGCTGCCTCTTAGAGAGTCCTAAATATCCCACTGCCATCTGAAAAACTGATATTCCTCCCCTGAAATAAAGCCATTTCTTTACACTATCTTCAGGAGCCGAGGCAGACAACGTTCACATGGAAAACAAGCAGCAGCAAGTAGTCTGATTTTTTCTCCTTTTTTTTTTCTTCAGGAAATTGCTCTCTTATGCAAGAGAAATGTGAGTTCACCCACAGTGAATCAGTCATATGATAAGAAAATCTGTTTACAAGAGAAGGAACCTCATTTACCCGTTGTGAAGCTATATATATATATATATATATATATATATATTTTTTTTTTTTTTTGAG
>NW_007787879.1:0-2413 GCF_000696425.1 Galeopterus variegatus
ATAATCAGACACAACTAAACGATCTAGGAAAACTAATCAGACCCAAATAATCGATGTAGGATAACTAATCAGACCCAACTAATCGGTCTAGGAATAATAATCAGACCCAACTAATCGATCTAGGAAAACTAATCAGACCCAACCAATCGATCTAGGAAAACTAATCAGACCCAACCAATCGATCTAGAAAAAATAATCAGACCCAACTAATCGATCTAGGAAAAATAATCAGACCCAACTAATCGATCAAGGAAAACTAATCAGACTGACCTATCACTTCGTTTCTAAGCCTGTGACCTACATGTGCCCCTTAGATCTTACAAAGATCAAAGTAAACATAAAAAGGTGTGGGGGTGGGGGGTTGGGGGGGAGAATAGGGGCGATTTCTTGGTTCATTATAGTGCCTTGACCCTCTGGATAATATTTTAGAGGAAATAATTAAGAGGCATTTATAAATGCCAAGAAGATATATAAAAGGTGGAGAAAGTGACAGAAAGTTTTCAGTGGGACTTCTGTTTATTATATTTCATTTATCTCCTTTGAGTAGAATAGCCATATTCCTTGTTAACCATATACACACAACACCTAAGGGAATGCTGGTTTCTAAGAAAGAAACCTAAAAATCTTCTTCCTCCACAGCCAAACTTTTTTTTCTCCTACCTGCCTTATTTTACTGGGAAGAGAAAAAGTGCTTATGTAGATTCCAGAACACAGGCTAACTGAGATAAATAAATTTTCTAAAAGCAAAATTTGAAAGGGGGAATTGTAAATATACCTATACTAATTGAACACGTCATTTATTTATTATTTTTGGTGATCTTGGTTGTAGTCCTCTGTAAATCAAAGAGGTAAAATATTAGGCTATGGTTTAGATTTTGAGTTGTGAACAGACAAAAAGATCATTTGTCCAGCTTTGGGTTGTGTCTCTCTAGGATTGCACTGCACAGAGCATCTCCCAGAGTGCAGCTTAGCTCTTCAAAGCTCAGCATTGTGGGACTGCAGTTTAGCTAATAAAAAATTTACTTTTATCATCTGGACCTGTATTGTTCTTAAACAAGAGATTGTCTAAGTGGTTCTGAAATTCCTGCCACTATAGTAATAACTCTTCTTTATTCTATCCTGATTTTATTTGAAATTGTAAGTCCAATTGATCCATTTTCTGATCTCCAGTAGCCCCTGAGAATGCACTCAAATACCAAGTCTTTTCCTTGGAATGTGGCTGTCTTGGGGTCACAATTTGCTAAAATTATTGTGACATTGCATTACGACCTAACATGTTAGAGCCCTGATAATCCTTTTATCTGAATATTAGTGCAGACCCACTTCAATCTTTGAAGGCAGTCTTGGCTTTGCCTGTAGATACCGGCCCCAAAGGCTTGTATGAGTGGCTTTCTAATCAGGTTTGTGCCCTTTAGGCTGTTCAACCTTTACAAGAGGATGGCAGTGCTATACCCAGCTTTTTGGCTGTTCAAGCATGCATGACATGCTTGACAAGCAATCTAGAATAGCGTTATTTGAGCCAATTTTCATAGCATTTTCAATGTTTAATATGTTCTCACTTAATATCAAAAACTCAGCTAAGAGAATTAGTATTTATGGAAGACTAAAGAACATACAGAGCACTGATTCCTCCAAAATAAATGTTTAGAAATTTACTATCATTTTTTAATAATAAAAAATATTTTCAAAAAAACTAAACAGGACTTTCAGAATTAAAAGTGAATTGCTTCCTACCTGGAAACCCAGATCATCCATTGGAACACATTTTGAAAACCATTGCCATAGTGACGCTCAATTTTCTCGTTGGATTGTCCAGAACAACAAACTTCCGCAGAGCTGGAGAAAATTGTTCTGGCTTCCTGTAGAACAGCTTTTATTGAATTATATGTTGCCAAGATCATATTGGCTTGCACTGAGAGATAAGAAACAGTCTTGTTTTTGTTGTTTTAATGTTGAAATTGCTATACATTATATTGTATGGCTTGTTATGTATTTGGACCTGAGCTTTTCTCTCCAGTCTTACTATAGGGAAGAGTTTGTTTGTATCTAAAGTGTACTGTAGATCATATAACTGGTTATAACTCTGGAAGGCATAGAGGCATATTTCTGGTTCTACTGTAAAACTTAACTAGGTCTTGACGGCATGTAGTAACCTAACTTTTGGCTATAATCTGTTTTTCATGTTTTTCTTTTGTTTCTGTAGGTTTTTAAAGTCTTTGCTGAGTTACTTCTTAATGCAGCTCTTTTTAATGTGTTAGAATCAGTTTCTGATGTTTTCAACGACACCACTCTAACTGAGCCATACAATATGATTCATCTGAGTATGTGTGTGTGTGTTTATACATATATACCATGCACATTTATTAAATATATACATATATATTACATACATGGTACACCCATTTATATAAAT
>NW_007787880.1:0-2413 GCF_000696425.1 Galeopterus variegatus
CCTCCTCCCACCTTTTTGAGAATATTGGGCTAGTGGGGTGTAGTGTTGGGGACTTGGGCATGGACGTATGCTGGGAGGAAAGGCAAGGAGATTATGCAGTGCGGTGGTAAGGACTGGGGGAGATTCTTTCGGTTTTTGTTTAAAAAATCCTAGTTGGGTCCCCAGTGCCCGGGAGGAGCCTCTAGACCTCCTCAAAGTCTTTGAGGTTGTGATTCATTATTGCATAAAACTAGACATCCCTTGGCCTTTGTGGTGCTGCTCCAGCCTGTAATTTTCTTGGCCACAAGTTGCTGCTTGGCTTTGTTCTGTAGTTCAATGCTCTTTCCTAGGTCTTTCTGTGCTCCTGAGTCACTCGCGGGCTCACATGTGTTTATCTGGACTGGTGAATAATTTGCTGTCATCTTGGAGGGCAGAGCAGTTTGGGAAGGAGAAGGTGCTACCATGGAAAGGATGCTCTTATGGCGAGCCCCTCTCCCTTCACTCCAGGCACATGTAAGGAGCAGTCTCTGAGAACTGTGGAACAGAGGATGCTACCATGCGGGGGACCCATGAGCTGGGCACTTTCCCACATCCTATCTCATTGGAAGAGCAAGAGTTTCAGACCTGGTTTCAGACCTGGTGCTGCCACTTGACTAGACGTATGACCTTGGCCCAATTTCTTAACTTCTCTGAGCCTCGATTTCCTCAACTGTAAAATAGGGATAAAAATAGTAACAGCATCAAAGGGCTTTTGAGAGGATTTGATGTCAAGTATGGTGCTTAGCAAACTGGAAGCACTCCACGAGTGGGGGTGATGATGAGGAAGAGGACGAGGAGGATAATGCTGGGACAAATGTACCCATTTTAGAGATGGGAGAACTGAGCCTCAAGCTGTCCAAAGTGGCATTGCTGGTTGGTGGTAAAGTCAAGATGAAAACCCCAGTCTGTTTTCAAGTCAGGAACGCTTTCCTCTATAATGGTCAATTTACAAGAATTAGTCTGTGTATTAGGCTGCTGGGGGCTGAAAAACAATCTGTCCAAACTACAGTGGTACGTTGGCCTGGGTTTGTCCTGTGTTTTCTCCTCAGTCTGAAGCTAGAGAGCAATGTAATGAGATTATGTAAATATTTACTCAGGGTTCCGGGAAACCCAGCAAGGTTTCAGGGTAAACCATCTCCCAGCAAGCAAGGGCTCGCCTGCTAATTCTCCTTCCTTCCAAGACTGATCAGATTGCCTAGTGCCTAGTAAAATGCCAGTGTCCTTCTACTTGGAAGGCAGAAACACTGTCAACTCCTGCTGAGGCATGGGGAGAGGAGAGGGTGTTTCTTATGCATGGTTAGGTGGTGGTTAAAGGTGGAGGCTCTGAGGTCAGACAGACCTGGTTTCCATCTGTCCTTTCCAGCAGTGTGACCTTGGGTGAATTACTTACTCTCTCTCAGTTTCAGTTTCCTCATCCTTAAAATGGGGTATTAAATGCTACTTTATGGGGACTTTGTGAAGATTAAATGAGAAATTGCATGTAAATAAAGTACTTAATAAAAATAGTTAGTCAGGGCTGGTAAATTGAGGGGTTTGGTTTATAGCACATTGCTAGCAAGTCTCTTGTTTCCTGCCATTCAGAGACCCTGGAGAGACAATGTCTGTTGTGACCACGTGATCCTTGGCATGTCAGCCTCTAAAAGAGAGATGGCCATTCAGTAGGCATTAACCAGCTTGTAGGTTCTTTGATTCAGGCACAGTGCTCTCTTCTAATGCTGCTCTCAGTCTACCTTCCAATGACATCAATCACAGCAACCATTCATGGCCCACAGTGATCTCCCTAAACATACCTTGTCTCTTTAATGTAGGTTCTTTGATTCAGGCACAGTGCTCTCTTCTAATGCTGCTCTCAGTCTACCTTCGAATGATATCAATCACAGCAACCATTCATGGCCCACAGTGATCTCCCTAAACATACCTTGTCTCTTTAATCCTTACAGCAGTCTATCCTTGCAGCAGTCTTTGGGGGTAGTATTATTTCCATTTGCAGATGAGAAAATGGGGGTTCAGAGACGGTAAGTAATTACCAAGGACACACAGCTGTTAGAGAAGATCAGATTGGAGCACAGTGTATGTGACATGCAGCTAAGTTGACCAACCTTTCTGGTTTGGCCGGGAACATGGGATTTCCCAGTATGTGGGGCATTTGGTGCTAAAACAGGGACAGTCTAGGTTGAGTTGGTTTCTCTTTGTGCAGCCTCCCTGCTGAGGCTTCGCAGTAGTTCTGGAAAAGGGATGAGGGTGAGAGAGTGGACAAAAGGGAGATGCAGAAAGAGAACAGCAGAAGCAAGTCTGCACTGTTTCTTTCTGTAAAGATGTCCATTCAATTCAATCTGCTTGTTCAATGAGCAGGTTTGAATGCTCTGCTACTTGGGAGGAGTCATGTCATACCTTT
>NW_007787881.1:0-2412 GCF_000696425.1 Galeopterus variegatus
TAGTAATAAAATTAGAATTCATCATGTTACCAAACTAATCAATAAGCTCCAAATTATTTTATATCCCATAAAAATGTAATAAGGGAACTCTTTTTACCTTTAAGTGCATTCCTTGTACTCCTTTAATTTGCTTTGAAATGGAAAAAGCACACCTTATTTTCATTAAATAGATAAGATATCAAATGACTAATAATACTGTTGAATGAGTTAAATTTGAAAACATTTATGAATAATATTACTTACTCAAGCAAGGAATCTCTCTGAAACAATATACATTTTACATCAAGGAATTTTTGTTAAGTATAATGCATACTGAATCTAGCTAGTGTAGTTAATAATTCTGCTCTGGAAATATAAACAACAAATTATTTCCAAGTCTTATGAAAAAGCTAAGTAGAGTGGAGTCAATTGACTCAAGCCATGTGAAGAGACCTACAGTGTAAAAGTGTAGGTGTATATAAGTATAGCACTCCCGTGTAAGGTTCTTCAGGATTTCTGAATTGATACTATTGACATTTTGGGACAGATAATTCTTGTTGATGGGGGCTGTCCTGCACATTGTGGGATGTTTAGCAGCAGCTTTGGCCTCTACCTACTAGATGCCAGTAGCATTTCCTCTCCAGTTGTAATAAAAAAAATCTCCAGACATTTCCAGATATCCCTTGAAGTACAAAATCGCCCCTTGTTCCACACCACTGATTAGATGGAAGAAACACTCCTGAATGTTTAAATCAGTTTAGGAATAAGAATAAAGCATAAATATGCAATAAAATCAGGTTTTTAAAACAAGTTAGAAGTGATAATTCCCAGTGTCTCCAATTCAGTTGATAGCCATTAATTTAACTTTAAAGGAAGCACTTTAAAAAATTTGTAAGAAAACTTAAAAGTTAGCCAATCTAGTGATTATTAAATATACGAAGAATGAATTTAAGAAGTCAAGATCCTAGTGATGAGCCTTGAAATTTTAAAAAATATTAGTACTTTCTTCAGTTAGGAAGAGGAATAATTATGATGCTATAGATTTTAATTTTACATTATAATTGAAGGCTAATAAATAGTTACTTTAAAGTGAGTTTATGTTTTCATAACTAAAATTATTAGACTAAGTAGTGGTTACTGAGGATTTCAATCTGTTAATCTGCGAAGTAGGCTGTTTACTTCATAGAGCTCAACAGTATTGCAACGTCCCTAATATAAAATCCTTCTGGTTTGGGGAAATACATTAATGTTGTCTTAAGATAGTCATGATTTTCCATTGTTGATAGTCTTGCTTCCAAAATTTCAAATCACCAATAGTTACATTCATCATAACCAGGTGAGTTTTTCAGTGTGCAGTGAAATATACTTTCATCAATTGTATTTGGGGCCTATAATATTACAATAACAAGAATTTAAGACATGCATGATAATTCAAATATGAATCACTGTAGCTTTATTTGCTAAAGCAGACACATAAATATCCCTCCAAAATTTGCTTATACATTGATGTTTAACATTCTTCTTTCTCTTGAAAAGTGAGAATGAATTGAGCTCGGTGAGTTTTGAGGTCTTTTGTCTTACTTAACTGATCTGGGATTAAAGAAAATCTTGAGAAACAATAATTGAAATTAATTCTCTTAGTTTACAAAGAAGGAAACCAACTGACTAAATGACTTGGGTAAACACATACCACTAGTTGGAGCCTGTTCTTGTTCCCTCAGAACACACAAAGGAAGTTGTATCAGACCCTGTTAAATTTAATTTGGCTCTTCTCTTGCACTGAGCTGTTCCGAATGTTTTTTGAATTTCATGTACTTTATTTTTAATTCAGGAGCAAACTGGAACGTCCAGTGCTGGATGAAAGGAGACTTGAAATTATTCATCTGTTATGTGGAGTCATTAGTAAAGAATTCTTTCAAGAATTATGACCTTAGGGTCCATCTTTTATATGTTTTGTAAGTATTAAATAAATTAATTTGAACAGTTTTACTACATAATTTTTTTTAAAGGAGCTTCCATATACAGAACTGGATTATGAAACCTCTCCCATCCCTACATTCCTTTTATATCTATATGAATTTATAGGACGCAGTTTGTATTTTTCTTTTTTTTTTTTTTATACAGCATTCTTCTACATTAGTTTTTCTCTTCTCTTCCTGTTAATTCAGGTAGTAAGACATTGCAGATATGGATGGACATATAGTCTGAAATAAGTGTGAACTCAATTCAGGGGTCCTAGATATTTGACTGGAAAAATGAAAAAAAACTTGTATATTTTTTCTTCAGGTGATTTTTTTTTCATATTTGATCTTTTTATAACCTTAAGAATTTAGGTACCTAATATTTATTTGTGCTATGTAGAGAGCCAAGATGGTGGTTTCAAACAGCCATACACTTATAATTCTTTTTTTTTTTTTTTTTTTTGTCTTTTTT
>NW_007787882.1:0-2412 GCF_000696425.1 Galeopterus variegatus
CTTGAGGAATTTGCTGACTCAATAGTGATAGGTAAGAGGCAGATGACAAAGGAAGAAAAGGCCAGTGAGAGGGTGAGAAGCCACACAGTGCTCATGTCAGCCCACAGATCTGTGGACAAAAGTCAGATCTTGAGGGGTTAAGGCTTGCTCAGAAGAGTAAGTCCTTGTGAACACCTCAGGACTGGATTGAATCTACCTTCCAAGGGGTATGGATTAGGAATAGGGATGAGCAAGATAATAGATAATTCCTTGAAAACACTGAAGCCCTGATTGAAGTAAGATGATTTGCCCCTGATCAAATTGCTTACCAGCTGCAAAAATAAATCCTTTCTAGAGGAAAAGAACATCTTTCAGAGCCTCAAATTTTCTCTCTAATTCATCAAATACAGTGTCAGGTATTCAATGAAAAATTATCAAGCAGAGAAAAGAGAAAAGAAATAAATGGCTGGTTCTAAGATTAAGAATGGTTTTCTCAGCACGTTAGACTCAGCTGTAGAGTGAATTTGTGAGCTGGAAATTAGATAAAAATAATATATCCAGACTAAGTTATAGAGAGGGAAAAGGATAAAAGTTATTTTAAAAAGTGTAAAAAACATATAGGACATAGTTTTAAAGTATAGCATATATGTAATTGGAGTCGCAGAAGGGAAGTACAGAGAACCGTCCCCCCAAAATATTTAAAGACAAAATGGCTTGTACTTTTCCCAAGCAGATAAAAGACACCAGAGCACAAACTCAAGAACTGTTATGCACTTAAGCAAAGTAAATACAATTAATATATTCCAGGGTGTACCATAGTAAAACTGCTGAGAACAAAAAAAATTTAAAAACCCAATCTTTAAGAACAGCCACAATAAAACTAAAAACTTCCTTCTCAGCAGGGACAATGAAAGCCAGAAGATAATGAAACTCTGTGCCTAGTAAAGATATCTTTCAAAAATAAAGACAAAACAAAGAACTTTTCAGACAAACAAAGCAGAGAAGTCATCACAAGCTGACCTGCACTAAAGGAAATGTTAAGAGGAGTTTTTTAGATGGATGGAAAATAATCTTACACATAAGCATGGAAACACAGAAAACAAGGAAAGAAAGGAACAGTGAGAGTAATGACACAGATACGTCTAAATGGTTAATTAGTACATAAACAATTATAATGTCTTCTGTAGAGATACACACACACACACACATACATACAGAGAAAGAGAGAGACAATAGCACAAAAGTTGAGGGCAGGCAGCTGGATTTAAAATAGTCTGAATTTCTTGTAGTAGCAAGAATGATGCATAACTAAGTTATATTGAATTTCATAAGTTATGGGTGTTTGTTGAAATCTCTAAGGCATCCACTAAAGAAATGGTAAAAAAATTAATAACCAAAAGGCTATTAAAGGAAGCAAAACAGAATAATAAAGCCAATTAGTTCCAAAGAAACAGTAATGTAACCATTCAATTGAAAAGAAAATCAAAAAGAAGAAAAACAAACATAAAAGAACAGAAATAAATGAGCAAATAGAAGAGAAATATTATGATAGTAGATTTAAGCTCTAATATATCAGTAATTTCACTAAAGGTAAATGGACTAAATTATTCACGTGAAGGATTAACATTGTAGACATAGAAAAACAAAACTAAATTATATTCTTCTTACAAGCAATGTATCTTAAATATAAGGGTAGAAAGTTTTAAAGTTCAAGGATGTTAAATACATACCATAAAGTGCTAATCAAAATAAAACTAGTATAACTCTATTAATATCTGGTAAAACAGACTTTAGGCAAAAAGGATTTCTAGAGAATCTAAAATATTCTAGGAATATTTCAAAACAATAACACGGTCAATTGAGTATAGAAAATACAATGATCCTAAATTTTTATACATTGAATAGCAGAGCTTCAAAATATACAAAGCTAATATTAAAGAATTATAAAATGGAAAATAGACAAGTGTTATGAAAAATGTTAACATGCCTCAAAAAGAAAATAAATAAACAAAAGAACCACAAAAACAATCAGTAAGTAAAAGAAAGATTTAAAAACTATGCTTAAGTAAGATTCCATTTAAAGAACACTGGGACCAAAAATTGCAAAGTATACCTTTTTCCAAGTGCACAAGATATATTTACTAAAACTGACTATATGCTGATTCATAAAGCAAATATCAGCAAATGTCAGAGAACTGAAATCATATGGACTATTTTCTCTGACTATAGTGGAATTAAGCTAGAAATCAATTTTTTTTAAAAGATGAGTCCACATCTCCCTCCCCATGTAGAAATCAGCAATATTCTTCTATGTAACTCATGGGTCCAAATCCATGTAGAAATCATAGTGAAAATAAAGAATATATTCAACCTTGGGCCGGCCCGTGGCGCACTGGAGAGTGCGCCACTTGGGAGCGCGGAGGCGCTCCCGCA
>NW_007787883.1:0-2412 GCF_000696425.1 Galeopterus variegatus
GGATCCGAACCCTCGGGCGGGAGCGCCGCCGCGCTTCCCAAGCGGCGCACTATCCAGTACAAAATTGTACATTTTAAATGGCTAATTTTATGTTATGTGAATTTCACCTAAAAAAAAAGACATAAAAATAAGTAATTGGGAACAGGGCTTCAATGATAAAACTTTGCTATTTATTTATTTTGTAAGCTGGCCAGTAAGGGAATCCAAACCCTTGACCTGATGTAACAAGGCAGAGCTCTAAACAACTGAGTTAACCGGCCAACCTGAAACTTTCCACTTTTAATAAAATTCTTTTCTCCATGTAAAATAAAATTTGGACCAAGTTTATCTCTTCATTCATCAAGTGTCCACTGATGAGTGAATAGATAAACAAAATGTGGTCCATCCATGTGACAATATTATTCAGCCTTAAAAAAGGAAACAAATTCTGACACATGCTACAACCTGGATACATTGTGAGGACATTATGCTAAGTGAAACAAGCCAGTCACAAACGGACAGATACTGTATGATGCCACTTATATGAGGTCCCTAGAGTGGTCAAATTCACAGAGATAGAAAGTAGAACGGTGGGTGCCAGGGGCAGAGGGAGGGGAGATGGGGAGGTTTTTAATTTTGCATTTCGGTTGCATATGAATGTACTTAATACTACGGAACACTGAAAAAGTTATAATGGTAAATTTTATGTTATTTATATTTTGCCACAATTTTTAAAATAAATAAAATTTGGAAAATCAGAGACAAGAAGAAGAAAGAATGAATCTGCAGCCTCGTAACTTCCAAACAGCAGCTAACTGCTCTGCTGACACTAACACCGTCTCATATTAACCACAGACACACAGAAACAGTGGAAGTTTTTTATTAGGTAACACTATATAGATCTCAGTAATGTGTATATTTGGATACACAAATGATTTTGAGGAAAATAATGGATTTCCCATTTTGTGATTGAAAAAACTCTTCTTGGCACCAACTATGTGCCAGTCTCAATGCCAACCTTAATCCCTTACAGACACCTTCTCAAAGTCCCCTGTCTGTCCAGGGTCTCCACACCCCAAAAGAAAGTGTGTGATAGCCCAGAGGGCATCACAAGGAGGACCCTTGGTCTATTTCCTGGGGTGGTGACCCAGCCTGTGACTGATGGAAAACACTGCTTTCTTTGGTCAACCATGCTGCCAAAGAAGAGTTTTAATTCAAGGAATACAACATGGCACTGGCCCAGGAATTGGGCTGCTGTATTAATGAGACAACGTGTGCAAAAAGAAGGCTCAGAGGGGTTGGTATGGAAGAGAGGCACTTGAAGATGGAGAAATGAAGAATGTTCCAGAAACGTGGCAAATACCCTGAGGGCAAAAATATTTAAAATTGTCACACACAGTCTCCTCCCAAGATGGGACATGGGCCTGGGGGGCAGAGAGATGTCTGCATTGGGTGGGATGTGGTCTATGTTAAAAGGAGTCCCCCTGCTGAAAATCAGGATCCTGTCAGCTCTGTCAAATAAACCATCTCCCTTGGCCAGAATGCTTTTCTCATATGGGACGGCTGGGCAGGGGCAGGTGACCGGCTGGCTGGGGTAAGCCATGAGGATTGGAGAGCCCTGACACGGGAGACAGGATGCTGACTGCCAGGCCTCTAACAGATGTCCTGGGAGAAGTGATCCTCAGGAAGGCTGAGGATCCCTGGAATTTTTCCTGGGCTCGGAGAGATCTGCTCTGTGGCCACATCTTAGCCAAGGGCCTGAAGAGCCACCCGCCTCCCAAGGCTCAGGCGCTCCAAGTCCTCAGGTTGAAATGCAGGAGCTTTCTATGAATGAGTGCCAAGCCATTTCCAGTAAGTCACACTGTCAGCTTTAAAAATAACCATGACTGAAGCGGTGACAAGCTTGTGATGCAGCCAAGCAGTGCCACAGAAAGTCAATGGCATCTGTCCCCATCAAGTGGAAAGTCCCCTAGCCAAACCTCTAAATTAAAGTTGACCTTGTGGTTTTGGACACAACCACCTGAATGGTGGGCGATAAAGTGCTTGGTCCAGAGAAGGCACCCAGTACACTCGAGCCCTTTCTCTCCCAAGACCTGCATACAGTCACGCAGAAGAGAGGGACCAGGCTGGGACTGTCCTCCCCTTCCCCGCACTGATTTCTTTAGAATGAGATACCCATAAGGAAGAAGAATGTAGTACTTGTGTTAACGTAGACAGAGCCATCTCTCAGCATGTTCCTGGATGTAGAGCTAGAATATACAAGCTGTGTTCTTAAAGGCCAAAGCAATCACTATTAGAGCAGCCATAGCTTTAATAAAAGCCACCTGAATCAGTAATAACAAAAACCACTACTCCTGGCTGGGGGGAGGGGAAAGGGGGAACTATTCAATAGGTAGAGTTTCAGTATTGCAAGATGAAAAATTCCTAGAGATC
>NW_007787884.1:0-2412 GCF_000696425.1 Galeopterus variegatus
AAAGAAACATTGGAAGGGTATTTGTACAGCTCGTGCTACCAAGTAGAGATGTGCAGGTTGTCCTGCAGAAAGTTTCCTAGACAAGGGCAAGTAGAGTTTACCTGTGTACAGCTTGAAGGAAGGTTTGCTTCTTTCTAATGATCTACCAAGAGGGACATGCCATTGAGAAATGCATACAAAGGCACTGTACATGCTAGGTGACCCTATGTCTAGCTCACAGAATTGATGAGATGGCAAAGGAACGAGGCTTGGAGATAAGGGGCAGAGCCCAGTGCTCCTACAAGAATAGTCTATTGAGGATGTTCACCCTGGCAGCAGTGGTTCCTTTCAGCTGAGTCCAGTTTGCAGTTTTTCCAATACTTGGAGAACGAGCCTCATTGCATTCCCTCAGAGACACCAGCACCAGCAGTGGCACTCCCTACCATGAGGTCTGAGTCCCAGTACCACGGAGCTTCTCCTCCAGCCACAGAGACCTCAGCACCAACCGAGCAAGGCCCCCTTGTTAGTGATCTGTATTTCAGTGCTTAGGAGCCCCTTCTTTAAGTCTCTACATGTTAATAATTCTAATCTCTTTCTTTGTTCCCCCAACGTGAGGGGTGGTAGTTGCTTCCTGCTATCACTAACTCCTGTTAATCTTTTTGCTATTTTAGCTCTTTAGTACTTAGTTAACAATTCTTTATATTAAATTCTCTCTGTTAAAAGTAACTGGTGTGTTTTTTGTCTCCCAACTATGTCTTGAACCACTTCCTAAACTGACATATTAGTCTAGGTTTGGAAAAGAAATAGAAGGAGAACTTGGGTAGAAAAGAGCTGAGTAAATGCTAGTGTCCTTTGTAAAGTCTCCTTGAAAAATTCTAGAATGTTCCTGGGACAAGCAGCTTCTAAGATGGCTCCCAATGATTCTATATGCTAGTATTCATGGCAGAATTGATGGGATGTCACTTCTAAGACTTGGTTATAAAAAGTCTGTGGCTTCCATCTTGGGTGCTGTCTCTTGTACTGGTCACGTTGGGGGAAGCTAGCTGCCAAATCGCTAGGCAGTCCTGTAGAGAGGCCCACATAGTGTGGGACCAAGGCTTGCAAACACATGTCAACTTGGAAGCAGATGACCACCCCTGCCCCCAGTACAGCCTCAGATGCGACCGTAGCCTTAGCTAACAACTTGGCTACAGCCTCATGAGACACGTTAAGCCAGAGGCACTCAGCTAAACCATAGCAAGATTCCTGACCTACAGAATTGAGATAATAAATGTTTGTTGTAAGCCGCTGAGTTTTGGTGTAAAGTTTTTATTATGCTGAAATAAAGTTCCCTTTATTGAGAAACTACGGAAGGAAAAAGAAAACATTTTTCAACTTTATTTCCTTAATCAGTGAATATGGAAAACTGATCTAAGAATCAGCAGTTATGCATAACTTCATTCAGTTACATATTCATTTAGTTACTACAATTTCACTGTCTCCAAATCTTGGCTTCCTTTTTTTTTTTTATGAAATGTGTTCTGTTAAGGAACTACAGAAAGGAGAAAGAATAAATATTTCTAAAAAATACTTTCTGGCTCTAATTTACAGGTATACCTAGAGCTAGGCATTAGACAAGAAAAAAAAATCAAACTCTAGATATCATTTTTAGGGAGCTTACGAGATAATTGAGATAACAAGACATGGACAAAGTTGAGTAACTTGTGAAGACCAGGACTAATCAGGATTCTTGTTTGCAAATAGTGTATTTGTCACGGTAGGTTAACTTCTTAAATAGGCATGAGCAAACTATCAATGCTTTAATATTACAAGTTTATTTCTTGGTATGTAGAGGAAAGAGGGACTGTGTTCTGTTCAGTCAAGGACCAGGAGCCCATGGTTCCCCCATCTGGTGGCTCTGCCCTCTTCTAAGTGACTTCAGTGAACAGCTGGGGAAAGAGAGAATAGCTGATGATCTGGAAGAGTTTTGTGGGCTAGCTCTGGAAGTACGTCACTTTTTTCCACATTCCATTGGCCAGAACAAAGTCATATGGAGCCAAAGAACTGCAAGAAAGATGGAGAAATGTAGTCAGCTGTGTGTCCAGGGGGAAAAGGAAGTGAGGTTTGGTGAACACATAGCAGTGTGTGCCACAAGCCAAATAGTTATTTTTGAATTTGATAGCAAAGAAACATTGGAAGGGTATTTGTACAGCTCGTGCTACCAAGTAGAGATGTGCAGGTTGTGTCCTGAAGAAAGTTTCCTACAACTAGACATCCCAGGGTACAGAATAAAATGAACTAACACAGACTTACAGAGCTCACTGAATCTACACTAGATTATGTTAAAGAAAATTTGAGACAATATAACATGGTGATACTCACGTATGGCAAAAATAATGAAGGTGGAGCAAAAATGACTTGGAAACATTGAGCTAGTCCACCTACAACCTTCAG
>NW_007787885.1:0-2412 GCF_000696425.1 Galeopterus variegatus
TTTTTTTTGGTATGTTTTGTTTTATTTTAAGTATCATTATAAATGCGTGGAAATAAGTACATTTGCTAAGTTTCAATCCATTGCAATTACATTTTTTAAAAAATGTTTAAATTGTCCCACTTGAGGAGGTCAGCAGGAACCTCTTCAAATTGGTTTCTGAGTCATTGTCTTAGCCTGCTTGAGTTGTCATAACCAAATGCCATATACTGGGTAATTTAAACAACAGAAATTTATTTCTCACAGTTTTCAAGGCTGAAATGTTCAAGATCAGGCTACTAGCATGGTCGGGTTCTGGAGAGGGCTCTCTTCCTGACTTGTGTGGGCTGCCTTCTTGCCATGTCCTCCCATGGCAAACAGAGTGATACAAGCTCTCTGTTGTCTCTTCTTATAAAGAAACTAATCCAATCATGAGGATCTCCCCACCATGACCTCATTTAAATCTAATTACCTTCCGAAGGCTCCATCTTCAAACTGTATCACTTTGGGAGTTAGGGATTCAACCTGTGAATTTTGAGGGGACACGATTTAGTCCATCACAGTCATTTTGATACAACCCTGCAGTCTCTGTTTCTTTGATTTAAGGTACGCAAGATATTCCAAGCTCATTTTGTACTTTTTCTATCCTAGCACTGGGGTCAGCTAATTTTTCAAGAAACCCTGCTTCTTTAAGTGGGAAATAGGAATTAAAAACCAAAATCTGAGCACTGGGAGTGCTCATCGCTTTTGGTTTGGCAATTGTTTCTAGGCATTTTCAGTGGACAAAGCAGGAATTTTTTTTTTGAAATAAAATACATTATAGTTTTATAATACTTCCAATTTAAATTCAGAAGCATAAGCTTTTATTAACTTTGTCTTACATCTACATTTCTTTTCTTTATATCAAAATTCTTGGTTTTTAAGGAGACCATTAGCTTATTAGTTTTTGTAAAATGAGTCTTAGAATAACAATGCAGTCTTGCCACCAATAATGTGATATGAAAGTTTAAGATATTTTTGATTTTTTTTTCTCTTAGAATATATTACAATGGAGATTTACAGGCAAATTGCTGTGTATTAAAATCACTTTTTATGTTCTTCTCCCTATCTTATGCCACCAACTGTACCTTCTTTGGGGTTTATTTTTTTATTTTACTTTCAGTTGATTTAGATTGCTTATTTAGTTCAATTTTATTATAATTATGAAAATATTAACGAGGTTACAGAGTAAAATTTATGAAACAAAGTATATTCAAGTACATCTTTATTTTTATTTTTATTCCTTTCCTATCCACTCTATTCCTTCTTTCCAGACAAAAATAATTGTTATAAATTATGGTTTATCTTTATTTTTTAAATATACATGTATGTGTGTTCGTACCCCTTCACCATCTTTTAGATAAATGATAACATACTTTACACAGTTGTATCCATCTAGCTTTCTTTACATAACAACATATCCTGATGCTCCTTTTATAATAACGTATATAGACATCCTCCATTCATTTCTGACAGATGCATAAAGTTTAATTTTGTACATACATAACAGTTTAATAAATCAGTTTGTAAATGATAGGCAATTGGCTTGTTTCCAATTGTTTGCTACGAAATATTGTCCCAGTGAAGACTCTTCAGCATGCAGAAAGAATCTTAACATAAGTTCTTTTGGTTCCACATGTACAGCCATTTTCTAGTGGCTAAAACTCAGGGTATGCAAAGATGAAAGTGAAAATCACCTGTAATCTTACCTCCCAGAGATAATTACTGTTAATCTTCTCCTTCTAGCTTTTCTCTTGTTTTCACACACTCACAACCCTAGAAAGCATAGGAGGTTAAGATGCATATAGAACCCTGTAGGCTTTTTTTTTTTTTAAAGTTAACACTGTAGTGTGTTACCTATGTCAAAACAATTCTCTATAAACATTATTTTAGTGTATGCATAATATTGTCATATTATAATTATAACCACTTCCCCATGATATACAGTCATAGTATACCCTCCATACTTATTGCTTTATTACAGATAAGGAAAGGTATACTGACTTGTACTGTAAACAATAGTGCACACATATCTACAATATCTGTCCATGAAACTTCCTTCTGATCATGATGTGATTATGATCACATCGCAGGATAGGGAGCTGAAAGACTTCCTAACAGCTGTGATCCACAGGTGTCATTTAAATCTAGTATCATATGAAGCTTATAAAGTAATTTTCATACAGAAAAAAAGCATATGGGTACATCTTCCAAATTTTTCTTTGGGTCAGGACATTGTCTTTAAAAGGGGCACATTATGCAAATGAAGTTCACTTTCTTTTCCTTTTTTGCTTTTGTAACTTAAAAAAATCACACGTTGTAGGAACTCTTTCTTTTCTTTGAAGATATTCAGAGAAGTCCCTCCAGAACATAAGTGCTTTAGTTCTATACTTAAGT